>NC_068308.1:38651716-38716716 GCF_025860055.1 Xyrauchen texanus | reverse complement strand
AAAGTGAATCTGCGTCAGCCATTTGCATACAACAGCTCTTCGTGATCGCTTGTATAACTACACTACACTACTAAAGCTAGGAAATAGCTTTAAACGGCATTAAACAAACAACTTCAGCATTACAGCTCATAGACACAACAGACTGATTAATTACACAATGGGTGCTGTTTAAAATGGTGGAGGACATTGTGGTTTCTATAGTGGTCGACTCTTGTACACCGGCTACTCCGAAATAGAGAGGAATATCCCCGTTTGGACGGATACTTTTCCACTGAGAAAGTTGATCTTCAGAAAGCTGACAGCATCTCTGCTTGGGAGTGGCAACAGGTGATCGCACACACACACACACACACACACACACACACACACACACACACACACACACATCCTTGTTTATCCAATAACTTGTTAGAAACAGCGCAAGCTGTGATACTATTTCTGAAGTGACATTTTTTAATTACTAAAGGAGGTTTGGACGCATCATTTGGTTTGAACCAGCAACGGCTGATTCTGATCCGTCGTGTAAGAAAGTAGTTTCATGCACAAATGCATTTTTATGACCATACTCAGTTTTTCCAATTTTTTTTTAAATGTACTTGGTTCATTGAACTGTTGTATAGAAGCAATATCACACTCGCAATCATGCTGTATGACCATATATCAGCACTGCTGTCATTACCTATGACACTCAACCTGTGGCTGAATCACAGCAGTGCTGATATAGGGCCGTATCGCACTCTTACTCGTGTGATATTGCTTAAATATAAATATATATATATAATGGCTTTAGTACCAAACGTGTATAGGGTCTCTAGATATCTTTTAATCTTAGCTGTCCACAGACAGGCAATAAAATAATCAGACACAAAGAGAATATTCTGAATCTTAATATAGTCTCTGCAGAACTTTCTTTATGAATAAAATTATTCTATACATTACTCTATATAATTAAAGAAGTCTCGTGTGTGTGTGTGTGTGTGTGTGTGTGTGTGTGTGTGTGTGTGTGTACACCTATATGCTGTAGTTTGACTGATTTTAAAGTCTCTTCCAGTGCTCAAAACTTTAGCCCGATGGGAGAAATGACCCAATTCCTAATGCCGAGTTTGATTCTAGTTCCGAGATGTCTGTTTAAGAGCTTCATCTGGAACGCATCACAATCTAATTAACATCTGCTAAACATTCTAAAAATATCAGATTTGCAAACATTCTAAATTATAAACGTCTCAAAGACATCTGTTGAATGTCTTATTAACATCCGAGAGGAAACGTCTTAATAACGTTTACCAGTGCTGGGTAGTAACAGATTACATGTAATCTAGATTACGTAACCAGGTAAAAACCAAGTACTTGTCGGTAGACTACATTACATTTTAAAATACTCAGATTACAGTTACTTTTATCATTCTCAATCAGGCTACAACTGACACGCGTTTACTACGTATTTGGGTGTTTCCACAAATAAATGCCGAAATGATTGCATTAGTGCGGTAAAGTTAGTATAATTTTAGCAAATTGCTTTTGTACTCGCCTTCAAAAATGCACATGAATGCACTTTTTCTTTTGTGACCTTGACGCACAAATACACAAGAACGGATCTGATTTGTTACCACACACGGATGGCATTTGTAATGCAAAAATTGCCAAAGTAAGAACAATTTAAGTGCCTTTTTAATCTCACAACAGACAAATAGCAAGTAATCCACAATCCATTAAGTTATCTTCAATGCAATTAAGGAACAATATGTCAAAATGCACGTTACATTAAATAAGAATTAGGTCAGAGGGGGTCTGGGTAGCTCAGCAAGTTTTGACGCCGCGAGTTTGAATCCAGGGCGTGCTGAGTGACTCCAGCCAGGTCTCCTTAGCAACCAAATTGGCCCGGTTGCTAGTGAGGGTAGAGTCACATGGGGTAACCTCCTCATGGTCGCTATAATGTGGTTCTCGCTCTCGGTGGGGCGCGTGGTGAGTTGTGCGCAGATGCTGCAGAGAATAGCGCGAGCCTCCACACACGCTACATCTCCGCGGTAACGCACTCAACAAGTCACGTGATAAGATGCGAGTACCACCACGAGTACTTGGAGCGCATTGGGAATTGGGCGTTCCAAATTGGGGAGAAAATCCCAAAAAAGTGCCTGATCTTGACCCAAACATTGCATTTTTTGAATTTGCAGATGCAGCACTCAAGAATAATTGAAGAAACTGAATTGAAGTGCAGAATTTTCTTTATTAATAGCAGTTAAATAAAAAAAATAATTTTGTTTATCCAAAAAAACAATGAATTTCCAATTGAGTAGTAGTGCATTACACCTTGTCCTAACCGGGCGTGACGGGACAAGAGCAATTTGTCCACAGTTGATGTGAAACTGACATGCGGTCACAGCCAATCGGATGATATCTGATGTGCAAATGTACAGTTATGAGGAGCGGGATTTTTGACCAATGACATGTCACTGTGGGCGGAGTAACCAAGAGGGACAAAATGTTGCTCGATGTCACAGCTAGTTAGGACAAAAACTCACATTTACATGGACCAGATCCCTTTTATCACTTTGTTGTGTCTGTGTCATGAAGCAAGGGGCAAAGCAGGATGTTTGTTGCCTGGGAAATCAGTTTGCGTTGATAAAGAGGGGGCGTGGCCTAGGCTGAAGTGTCAAACAGCTTGTCAATCATTACTTCCACCTGCTCAGGGGTGTATCTGTGATATTTCTCTGGATTTTTGGTGAACAATATGTTCGCACATCTGTAAAGACAAAAAAAAAAGGACAGCAGGATTTGAAGTGGTGCTTGGCCATGGCACAGCTTGCCCCACTCTCATCATGC
Source organism: Xyrauchen texanus (assembly GCF_025860055.1). Lineage (NCBI taxonomy): Eukaryota > Metazoa > Chordata > Actinopteri > Cypriniformes > Catostomidae > Xyrauchen > Xyrauchen texanus. The sequence goes on along the minus strand of NC_068308.1, from coordinate 38,713,896 downwards.
ATCTTTGGTGGTAAATGTCATCTGTGTGTGTGTATGTGTGTATTAACGTGTCACCTCATCAGAAAAGCTTTATACGCTTCTGACACGACTCTCTTCTGCGCGTGTCTGATCGCATCACGCTGCTCTTTATCAGGAACCGCCCAACCCTTCTGAATCTTACACAGTTCCTCGAGACCATCGTTAAAACCCTGCAAAAACACACACAAAACACAATTATGCTTCATACGTACTACACACAGAGCACACAAACAGTTTAACGACAACGTTTGGTCATATCTGTAGTACCTTGAACTTGTCCTTGATGATCTGCCGTTCTTTGTCTTTCAGCTGTTAATGGAAATATGGAGATAACGGGAATTGTGATTATTTAGAAAAGCCAATTATTTCACTTTCCAAGCACATTCACTTTATTATTTCACATTTACTTTATACATAAAAATAGTTGCATTTATTCAATTTTAGGAAGGGGGTCTTTTGCAAGGGAATCGTCATATATTGGGGTCCTTGGCATTCGTGTTATTTCGTGTAGTTGTAGCAATACAAACATTGGGCCAATTTAATTGAACGCATCAAAGTCGATCTTTGAAATCGACGTGTGTTGTTGAATATTCTGTGGTGATGTGCATCTTCGGCATTTTAAGTGTAGACACCGCGTGAGTCCTCACCTTGGTTCCAGGCTGAAATGGTGGAATGTTCCGCTCTGTTAAATGCTCAGTCACCTTTAGCCAGCTGTAGGTGAGTATAGGTCAGAAGGTCATTCATTTACATTTAAATTCATGCATTTGGCAGACACTTTTATCCAAAGTGACTTACAGTGCACTTATTACAGGGACAATCCCCCCGGAGCAACCTGGAGTTAAGTGCCTTGCTCAAGGACACAATGGTGGTGGCTGTGGGGATCGAACCAGCAACCTTCTGATTACCAGTTATGTGCTTTAGCCCACTACACCACCACCACTCCATCATTGATTGACTACAGAAGCCTCATGTTATTGTTGTGTTTGAGAGCAGGTGTGCACAGGTGAGTTTACCTGCGCTGGTAATTCTGAATCTCCTGTTCAATGAGCTCTCTGTATGAACTCTCAACTTTCTTATGAGTCACAGCAACCAGCTGAATCAACTCCGACCTGTACAACGCACACGGTCAACATAACAACAGAATTTACAACTAAAATCAGTCTTGAACTTACAAGTTATTGGTTTGAATTGGCGTCATCGACTTTCTTGATTGGACTCACTGAACCGGGAGTCATTAAATACATCATGTTTATTTTGAAACCAAACGAGAACTGTTACAGTGTCAAGCATGCTTAGTGAAATTACCGACTGACTGTTCATATGACAATGTTTATTGAAAGATATGTTGTTAATGGAATCGTTAAGCGGAATAAGAACCAGAATGGTTCAATTCTTTACTATTCCCATGTGAATATTACTCACTTCTCCAGGGATTTCAGGATGTAATTGTAGTTGTTATGAAGGAAAATGGCTCTCAGGGCCGGATCTTCATACACTTTTGCTTTGTTTGAGAGATTCAGCTGCAGGTTACCCAGGACTTTATCTACAAACACAGCAATGCATTTATCTTGTTCATGTACATATTAGCAAATCACTGCAAACACATACTGTTTATTTTATTTAGTAAATGTACTTCTTATACATTATATCAAATGTATGAAAAACTCTCAAATTTATAAGGATGTATATATATATATATATATATATATACACAGGTGAAACTCGAAAAATTAGAATATCGTGCAAAAGTTCATTAATTTCAGTAATTCAACTTAAAAGGTGAAACTAATATATTATATAGACTCATTACAAGCACAGTAAGATATTTCAAGCCTTTATTTGATATAATTTTGATGATTATGGCTTACAGCTTATGAAAACCCCAAATTCAGAATCTCAGAAAATTAGAATATTACATGAAATCAATAAAAAAAAGGATTTTAAATACAGAAATGTCGGGCCTCTGAAAAGTATAATCATTCATATGTACTCAGTACTTGGTTTGGGCCCCTTTTGCATTAATTACTGCCTCAATGCGCGTGGCATGGATGCTATCAGCCTGTGGCACTGCTGAGGTGTTATGGAAGACCAAGATGCTTCAATAGCGGCCTTCAGCTCTTCTGCATTGTTTGGTCTCATGTCTCTCATCTTTCTCTTAGCAATGCCCCATAGATTCTCTATGGGGTTCAGGTCAAGCGAGTTTGCTGGCCAATCAAGCACAGTAATACCATGGTCATTGAACCAGGTTTTGGTACTTTTGGCAGTGTGGGCAGGTGCCAAGTCCTGCTGGAAAATGAAGTCAGCATGTCTGCTGAAGGAAGCATGAAGTGCTCTAAAATGTCCGGTAGACGGCTGCGTTGACTCTGGACTTAATAAAGCACAGTGGACCAACACCAGCCGATGACATGGCTCCCCAAACCAACACAGACTGTGGAAACTTCACACTGGACTTCAAGCATCTTGGATTGTGTGCCTCTCCATTCTTCCTCCAGACTCTGGGACCTTGGTTTCCAAATGAGATGCAAAATTTGCTCTCATCAGAAAAGAGGACTTTGGACCACTGAGCAACAGACCAGTTCTTTTTTCTTTAGCCCAGGTAAGGCGTTTGACATTTGAAGCCCATGTCCAGGACCCGTCTGTGTGTGGTGGCTCTTGATGCAGTAACTCCAGCCTCAGTCCACTCCTTGTGAAGCTCCCCACACATTTGAATGGCCTTTTCCTGACAATCCTCTCCAGGCTACGGTCATCCCTGCTGCTTGTGCACCTTTTTCTTCCACACTTTTCCCTTCCACTTAACTTTCTATTAATGTGCTTTGATACAGTACTTTGAGAACATCCAACTTCTTTTGCAATTACCTTTTGAGGCTTTCCCTCCCTGTGGAGGGTGTCAATGATGGTTTTCTGCACAACTGTCAGGTCAGCAGTCTTCCCCATGATTGTGAATTCAACTGAACCAGACTGAGTGACCATTTAAAGGCTCAGGAACCCTTTGCAGGTGTTTAGCTGATTAGAGTGTGACACTTTGAGCTACAATACTGAACCTTTTCACAATATTCTAATTTTCTGAGATTCTGAATTTGGGGTTTTCATAAGCTGTAAGCCATAATCATCCAAATGATATCAAATAAAGGCTTGAAATATCTTACTTTGCTTGTAATGAGTCTATATAATATATTAGTTTCACCTTTTAAGTTGAATTACTGAAATTAATGAACTTTTGCATGATATTCTAATTTTTCGAGTTTCACCTGTATATAATTTACTTTATTCTCCCCAAATTGGAACGCCCAATTCCCAATGCGCTCCAAGTCATTGTGGTGGCATAGCGACTCAACCCGGGTGGCGGAGGACGAATCTCAGTTGCCTCCGCTTCTGAGACCATCAATCCACGCATCTTATCAAGTGGCTTGTTGAGCGCGTTCCCGAGGAGACGTAGTGCGTGTGGAGGCGTCACGCTATTCTCTGCGTCATCCATGCACAACTCACCACGCACCCCACCGAGAGCGAGAACCACATTATAGCGACCACAAGGAGGTTACCCCATGTGACTCTACCCTCCCTTGCAACCGGGCCAATTTGGTTGCTAAGGAGACCTGGCTGGAGACACTCAGCACACCCTGAATTCAAACTCGTGACTTCAGGAATGGTAGTCAGCGTCAATACTCACCGAGCTACCCAGACCCCCTGGATGTTTACATATTTAAGAATCTGTGCATATTTAAAGATATACATGTTTTGTGTGTGTATCTTACAGATATATGTACTCAGAAGTCTTCGGCTGAACTCTGAACTGTAGCTGCTGGCAGACGAACTGCTTTCTGGAAACAAGAAACAAGTTCAGTTGCGCTTAAAACACCTCAATCAGCCCACAATCGCTTTTATAACATGATAAAACTCTACATAACTCTAAAAAATGGATGTGCAAAAGTTTCGATTGAATATAGAAGATCATTCATCAACTAACAAATAAAATATACATGTATATTAACACAAAGTACTCCCATCATGCAGTAAGATCAAAGAGCAGGTCTCAGATCAGCTGAATTGGTGCAAATTAACACCAATTAAAATCCAGATTTACAGCAGCTGCTGATTGTAAACATCTGAACAATATAGAGATGTTTAAAGGTCTAAAGTTTGAGAGAATGAGATCATGATCAATGGCTGGAATTGTAACTCTGCATGTCTACAAAGTCTGTCAAAGATTCAAAAAGACAACATCAAATTAAAAATTGTATGTTGACTTTAAACAGAGGAGCCTGAGCCAATAGCCCTACAGTATTCATCAGCACGGGCTCTTACCTCGGGGGTCTAAAGGAATATTGTAAGTGTCCCCGAGTACTACAGGACAGAAGCAAAGCAGAAAAGACAGAAAGAGAAAGAGAGAGGCAAAGGGAAAGAAGTTAAAACAGTTTGTTAGTGAAGAGCATAAACACTAATAGCCAGCCAGGATGGAAGAGAAAGACCATACGACAGACAAGCAGACAGGTGGAGGTGGAGTTTCTGGATGAGTGGGAGGAGCTATAGGTGGCACGCATTGCTGTGAAGCGTGAATGGTGGACAGAGCGGAACCAAAAAGCAAAGGAAAGACTCGTCTGAAGTGTCCGTGTACAAATGTTCACTGAACGATTACAAAAATCCTCAAATCCAATCAAAACTTACTTTAGTTAATAAAGTCAAGCCAAAATGACGGAGCTGGGACGATATAATGTCATTCAACCCCCTGAGACCCCGTGTCCACATGCGTGGACGTTACGTTTTGGCTTTGCTATACGCAACGCATAATTTGAAGTCATTTAAACCGACTGATCTCAGTTCAGGAGACTCTGGGCTGTCAGTAAAGGGTTCAACTTTCAACGCACAGAGTCACGTGATCAAACAATATGGCGTCGATCACAGATGAGTCTTTGGGAGAAACGTCAACACGAGTCTCTAGTTTCATCCGAAATGGCTTTTTTTATCGGAGCGAATTATCGCAAAACGCCACGCCGCTAAATAGTCATGCACAAAATAGGGAGCAAGGGAGCATCCTATAACCCTCCTATAACTGTTCTGAGACCAGTGCAGACTGACAGCACACTGGAGGTTAAGTCATGTACTAAATAGGGAGCAAGGGAGCATCCTATAGCTCTCCTATAACTGTTCTGAGACCAGTGCAGACAGACAGCACACTGGAGGTTAAGTCATGCACTAAATAGGGAGCAAGGGAGCATCCTATAGCTCTCCTATAACTGTTCTGAGACCAGTGCAGACAGACAGCACACTGGAGGTTAAGTCATGTACTAAATAGGGAGCAAGGGAGCATCCTATAGCTCTCCTATAACTGTTCTGAGACCAGTGCAGACAGACAGCACACTGGAGGTTAAGCCATGCACTAAATAGGGAGCAAGGGAGCATCCTATAGCTCTCCTATAACTGTTCTGAGACCAGTGCAGACAGACAGCACACTGGAGGTTAAGTCATGCACTAAATAGGGAGCAAGGGAGCATCCTATAGCTCTCCTATAACTGTTCTGAGACCAGTGCAGACAGACAGCACACTGGAGGTTAAGTCATGCACTAAATAGGGAGCATCCTATAACTCTCCTATAACTGTTCTGAGACCAGTGCAGACAGACAGCACACTGGAGGTTAAGTCATGCACTAAATAGGGAGCAAGGGAGCATCCTATAACTCTCCTATAACTGTTCTGAGACCAGTGCAGACAGACAGCACACTGGAGGTTAAGTCATGCATTAACATGGTTGGCCGTAATTGGATGATTCTGGACATTACTTTGAATCTGAATGAATTATGCTAATTTCTCATGTAATAACTGTAATGTCTCAAACACATTTTTAGGAAAATTATTTGGTCTAAAACAAAAAAGCACACAGCAGTCATGCAGGGGTCTCAGGAGGTTAAGGCGCTAACTTTAAATTTCATGAAAGAATTAAAAAAGTATATGTTGCATAAAGAAACACTTATGGTGCGTTCACATACATCGTGAAGCGAGCGTTTCACAGGACGCGATGACATACAAAGTCAATGCAAAGATGTGAATTCAATGAAGTGAATGACGCGACTCGAACGCGCGAAATCGCTTCATTCGCATATTAATTCGCATGACGCGTTGTCGCGATAGCCTATCGGCGTTGAGATTGTCCGGATGTCGTGATCGTTCTGACGTAGTAGCAGAAAAAATCTGGAAAACTTATGAAAAAATTGGGCACACGGAATTGTATGTGACAGCGTCATACATGTACAGAGACCGGACGACAAAAAGACACCGCTTAGAGGAAAGTGAGCGAGGAAGTTGGACTACCTGGTACGTTCTGAAAATATGCACGTCTACTTGATTCCAGCTATTGGTAAGTCGTAGGACCCCCTCCTCCTGTCCTTTTCCGGAAGCGGGAATACTCGCGGGTTCGTGTTACTCGCGCAAACTCAAGTTTAAACACACATTTATAATCCAGCGGTCAAACTCGCGTGAGCAATGCAAGGCGAAAATCTATAATAAGTGTAACACACACACACACTTACAAAAATAAATAAAATCCGTAATTAAATAAAGATCTATTATTAATGTTGTATCATGGTAATTTGTGATGTACTGCAGTTAGTTAATATAATAATAATAATAAAGGAAAATACACCACCATAATGAGAATATGAGGGTGGAAATGTGTTGAACCGTCATGAATATAACGCCACAATGAAAATAATAATATAAAAAAAAATGTAAACATTAATTTTACAAAATAATTTCATTCTCTTTATGTACAATATCATTTCCTACTTTTCCCTTTTAATTTTGGGGCGAAATATGACCCAAATATGTTTTTTTTGTAAGATTCACAAAAGTAACAGAGTTGCTATGCAGTCAAGAAATAATGAAGGGCATAAAAATGAATTTTGGGCAGAATATTGCCATTTGAGGGGAGAAATGGCTGCTATGTATGGTGCTTTAGCAGGACGCCACAACAAGGTACAGACAAAATCCAAAGCAGAATGATTTAAATCAATTTAAATACAGCTTATTTCAAGCATTTAGACATAAGATGATAAACACATTAAGATCACATGTTTTTACACAGAATTTAATCTCTTTTAGTATTTTAGATTTACCCTGTGAGGCCAGCATCGCCCCGGCCGTTTCCTGGAAATCCAACAGCTGCTGTAGGAAGAGGATCGCCTAAAGAAAAAGAAAGATATAAATGATAAAAGAGAGTCTTATGGTTCAGAGATAACTGGTTTTACAATTACTATAATTCGTATTTCTATTGCATAAAATTGACAGTGAATTGATCGTACGTTGCTTGTGAGCTCATGCACAGTTCCATCTTTTGGCATGTTGTATTCTTTATCTGGATCATTCTGTTGGGGTAGAGAACATCACGTTATCAAAATATAACCAAAAAACACACCAGACCATTATAATGCATAGTAAGGAATATAATTACATTGTAATAACACTGTTATTATATTGTCATTAACATCTTAGTTTCATTTTGTCATTTCGCAGATGCTTTATACCAAGTATGCACTTTATATTTAAGAGGAACAAGACCCTTGCCAAAGGTTAGTGTTATAATAATTACAGTATAATAAAATTGTTATTATCATGTAATTACATCTTAGATGCATTATTTAGTCTGCATGCTATTTAGCCGATGCTTTATACATGCATTTGATATTATATTAGCAACAGGAACAAGACCCTTGCTAAAGGGTCATGTGTTATAATAACTACGTTCTATTGACAATGTTATTAACATGTAATAACATCTTAGTTGTGTTATCATTTAGCAGATCATTTTTACCAAGTATGAATTTTAAATTAGATTTACAAGAGGAACAAGACACTTGCCAAAGGTTAGTGTTATAATAATTACATTCTAATAACAATGTTATAAACATGTAATAACATCTTAGTTGCATTATTTGTAATTTAGCCGATGCTTTATACATACATGCTTTATACATACATTTGATATTATATTAGCAACAGGAACAAGTCCCTTGCTAAAGGGTCATGTGTTATTATCACTACATTCTAATAACAATGCTATTAACATGTAATAACATCTTAGTTGCATTGTCATTTAGTAGATGCTTTATACCAAGTATGCACTTTATATTATATTTAAAAGAGGAACAAGACCCTTGACAAAGGTTAGTGTTATAATATTTGCATTCTAATAACAACGTTATAAACAAGTAATAACATATTAGTTGCATTATTTGTAATTTAGCTGATGCTTTACATACATTTGATATTATATTAGCAACGGGAACAATACCCTTGCTAAAGGGTCATGTGTTATTATCACTACATTCTAATAGCAATGCTATTAACATGTAATAACATCTTAGTTGCATTGCCATTTAGATGCTTTATACCAAAGTATGCATTTTTTATTATATTTACAAGAGGAACTAGACCCTTGACAAAGGTTAGTGTTATAATAATTACATTCTAATAACAATGTTATAAACATGACATACAGTGTAATGTCTCTTAATAACTCTCCAGTTTATACATTAGACCTTTTGAGTTTGACCAAAGCCCTTCAGGTCAACAACCCAGATCTTTAACCATAATTTGTCCATCACCGCCCACGTGTTTCTACCTTTATGCTGTCAGCAAACTCCTCTAGTGCTTTGGCTCCAATGGTCTCCATGGAGGTGATGAGAGCTGGGAGTTTGTTCTTGGTGCTGGCAGCAGTTCCCTGCACCACAACACATGATATGACTTCATCAGAATATCAGTCAAGACACAGTGCCACTGACCACTAAACATTTCACCAGAGATGGTTCGCACTGTGGTGCAAAACACATAAAACACCAATCAAATGTGTGCAATTTTACAATACTTGAACACTGAAAAAATGATTTTGTGGAGGAGTAAATATAGCAGTGAGATCAAGTACTTTCTACATTGTTCAAGTGTGAAATTCAAAATATTAACAAAATATTAAATTTGTCCTCAATTCAAACATGTAGAAATTAACACACTAGCTTGTAAGTAAATATTATTTATTGCTGTCAGTCGATTACCAGATTTAATCGTGATTAATTGCAAGCTTTTTCATTGTTAATCGTGATTAATCCGATTTTGAAAGTGCTGAAATTTCATTGCATATATACACACAATTCTTTTCTGGTCAAAATGCGTCTATTTTCTTTTTAGAAAAGCCTTCGACAGTATAAACAGGGTTTTTCCTGTATAGAGAACTACTAGGCGGGTACATGTATACTACACCTTTCGTGCCACTTCCGGCGGTTTATAAACCTCTGGTGGGTGTCTTCATGGAAAATACTAATAAGCATTGCACTCGGTGGATTGTCATTTGTAACTGCAAATTTCAGCAATAATAAAAAAAATTCCATTGTCGAATAGTCGCTTGATGTCATTTAATGTAACGAGATCTTATAAAACTAAAATTATGAAACGCGAGACGAGAGGAGCGCTGCAGCTCGAGTGTCTGATAGAAACACAGATCAAAGCTTGCCATTATATCTTTATTTCATCCTTAAATAAAGTTCATATAATACGGGAGCGTGGCATGTACAGAAGCACAAACTCCAAAACTGCCATCGAGACCATTAGAGATTTAAAGTTCCGCCGGCTGATGCGCTCGTCTCTCACCCCTGCTGTCTGCCGCTCGCAACAAGTTGCAACATTGATGAGATCATCATGATAAGATCAATCTTATGTGAAAAATAACACTAAATAACACAAAGATATTTTGCATGCTCAAAGTCTAGTGTGACCGCGGCATTACACCGCGTCAGAGAGCTGTCGCACAAACTTTGGATTTATGCTACATGTAGCTTGTAGCTTATCTCTTTAGAAATAGATAACAGTCATAGTGACTCTAAGCCAGAAAACCTGGACTCGAACACCCCTATGCTCACCTGTGTGTGTGTGCGCATCAGGGCGGGACTCCGCCATGCGCAATACAGAGAGCAGAGGAGAATTGTAAACGCGTGACCTTGTAGAGACAGAAATGTCATGCCGTCGTGTAAATAAGATAAATAACATAAGGGCTATTTAGTTTGTTTAATAAAAGAACAAGGTATAGACCTGTTCTATAGGAAAGGTATCCTTAAATAAAATTAACTTGACCTTCAAGGGGGGTCGAGGTGTGCCGTTGGGGTGGCGGGGCACCCCCCCCTAATATAATGGTGTGGAGCGGAGGGGGGCAGGGCCGGGTCGGAATATCGGTTCGAGGACCACGCGACGGTACATCAAAGAACCGGTGAGTGAGCTATTTCTCTCTCTCCTCTCTCTCACTCTCTTTCACACCGTGTTGGCCTTTTCCCTCACCTATTTTGTTTTTGTGCTTTTTCCCCTCCTGCCTCCTCTCAGGTCGAGGAAGGTGGGGATGACCACACGGGATGCAAGATACACCCCGCCCCAGGGATGGGGGGGGGGTGTACGTCATGCCGGTGGCGCCCCGGCCTGAGATAACGGTGGGAGGAGTGTAGAGCGGAGGGGGGGCAGGGCCGGGTTGGAATATTGTGTGCCCGGTCCCCAATCAGCCTGATGAGGCGCGCGAGGGATAAAGGCGGCCGGTGACGATGGTTCGAGAGAGAGAGAGAGAGAGAATTACGGGCATGTCCGTCATGTGTGTGTTTATGTTTATGTGTTTGTGCTTTTGCTTTGAGTTTAATTAAATTATCATTTATGGTGACAAGCCGGTTCTCGCCTCCTCCTTGCCCATCCTTAACAGTGTTACAAATGGTAAGGGAATCTACATGGTTTGTGTACAAAAGCCCCTTCAAATACATTGCCATTGGACACATTCCTGGTGCGATGGATCGTATCGCGATTTTAGGGAAACAATGATATGATAAAAACTAAAAAGGACATTTGACACAGGATTAAGACTAAGACTAAATTAAAAAACAGCAGACAAAATTAACACTAGTATTCAGTTGCCAGGTCACTAGTAGTGTATTAATGCAAAGCCAACATTTATGCGTTTTAACGTCACTTTTTGATCAGTGTCGCCTCATTTTGAGCCAGGAAAAACCCTGATAAAGACACACTAAAATGGAACCGATTCAAGTAACATTAAACGTTTCCCAAAGTCTAAGTAGGGGGTTGCAAAAGCGTTTGTTTTTTGTGCACATGTCCCATCTGGCCTTGTGACATAAAATGTAATAAAATGTCCGAATGTAATGTGAAAATTGGTAATTGCGTAAAAAAAATACAAAAAAGCATTAAGTACCATCAGTTTAGATTTGTAAGTAAAAGATATAAATTTGAACCATTAAAATGTACTTAGAAAAAAAACCATTTTGTGCAAAACTGAATTAAATCTAACTGGTCATTTGTTTTCAGTGAATAATGACCATGTAATTAAAACTATGAAATAACATAAATGGAATAATCATGTAATGACCAAAAGTATTTTATACAGTATTTGACATTCTCCGAAGTAGCCAAACCATTGCACGAACTACAGTTTACGATCATTTAAATAGTTCAATTTAATATGAAAATAAATGAACATCAAACCTTACTAAAAAGAGAAATGTGTCCAAATGCAAATCAATGAAAAGACAATGTTTTATTTCTTGTTTAACAATTTTTCTCTCTACCTGTAGCGTGACGTCAAAGTCTGGTTTGGTTAGTTTGAGGTGTCGTAGAATGGGGAAAATAGTGAGAACAGCCGAATAATCATGTCTCATGATGGCTCGACGTGCCGCCGAGACAATGTTATCACCCTCCAACATCAAATTATCCAACGCCTCCTGCAAGACACAACACACAATATACAAATGAAGACCTCGTGAAATCAAAACTGTGAGTTTTGTGGATATATTTAGTATATTTCTGGTAGCTTTGAGGTCATTTTGTCAACAGTGTACTCCTAAAAATGGACAAACATGCAATAAAATGTCCAAAAATATCTAAACTTTTGCCTAGACTCTAGAATGAGTATGTCACTTCCTCCTAAATTATACCACCTGTCACCTGATGTAAACTAAAGGTTATTGGCTGTTTAAAAACAAAAAGGATGAGACCTTGGTCTGCACTTATATAGCGCCTTTTTAACCTTATCGGTATTCAAAGCGCTTTACACTGTGACTCATTCACCCATTCACACACACATTGACACACCAATGACGGCAGAGCTGCTATGTAAGGTGCTAGCCTGACATTGGGAGCAACTTGATAAACCTTGATTGGGGTTCAGTGTCTTGCCCAAGGACACTTTGGCATGTGGAGTCATGTGGGCCGAGAATCAAACCACCAACCCTGCGATTAGTGGCCGACCCGCTCTACCAACTGAGCCACAGCCACCCCAAGCCACACCTTCAGTGTCCCCTGTCCCAACCAGGAAATAGAGGACAGAGGAGACTAAAACTGACCTGTATGAGCGAGTCAAAGGTCTTCTTCTGGTGATGTTCAGGAATGATCTCGGTCAGTAAGGCGTACTCGCTCTGAGCTAGCTTTACAAACGCACTGATACAGTGGATGTATGAATCGATCTCAATGTCCAGGGCATCATCTTTTCCTGGGATACACAAACACACACATCTGTCAGACGACAATAAATAACATCTCTTGAAATACATCTGATGTAATTGCAATATCTGGCTAGGACCTTGAATGGATTACTGTTACCAACATCTTTCATTGAATGTTTTCTTAATACACGCTTCTGGTCCTCCAATATCATGCAGCAATAGGAAGACAGTATTATATATACACACACATATATATATATGAGAGACAGTGAGCGCGTTTACATGCACGTTTTTACACCGTTCACGCTTAATAAGCAGACAACGCGTGCCGTCATGTAAATGCAATAAACCGCATTCCTTTATCGGGTAAAGGCCATAAACAGCTCATGAATAACCCGATCGACAGGGGTACATTTTTGCCCATTACGCCAATTTCGCGTGCCATGTAAACACCTTACCCGCTGTTCTTACCAGCTCATCCAATGTGTGCATGTGTTGAGCGCATGCCTCTTCGCGGTCTGACGTCAAATGTCATGTAAATTCATACCAAGTATGAATTTAATATTAGATTTACAAGAGGAACAAGACCCTTGCCAAAGGTTAATGTTATAATAATTACATTCTAATAGCAATGTTATAAACATGTAATAACATCTTAGTTGCATTGTTTGTAATTTAGCCGATGCGTTATACATACATGCTTTATACAAACATTTGATATTATATTAGCAACAGGAACAATACCCTTGCTAAAGGGTCATGTGTTATCACTACATTCTAATAACAATGCTATTAACATGTAATAACATCTTAGTTGCATTGTTTGTCATTTAGCTGATGCTTTATACATACATTTGATATTATATTAGCAACAGGAACAATACCCTTGCTAAAGGGTCATGTGTTATCACTACATTCTAATAACAATGCTATTAACGTGTAATAACATCTTAGTTGCATTATTTGTCATTTAGCTGATGCTTTATACATACATTTGATATTATATTAGCAACAGGAACAATACCCTTGCTAAAGGGTCATGTGTTATCACTACATTCTAATAACAATGCTATTAACGTGTAATAACATCTTAGTTGCATTATTTGTCATTTAGCCGATGCTTTACACATACATGCTTCATACAAACATTTGATATTATATTAGCAACAGGAACAATACCCTTGCTAAAGAGTCATGTGTTATCACTACATTCTAATAACAACGTTATAAACATGTAATAACATATTAGTTGCATTATTTGTCATTTAGCTGATGCTTTATACATACATTTGATATTATATTAGCAACAGGAACAAGTCCCTTGCTAAAGGGTCATGTGTTATCACTACATTCTAATAACAATGTTATAAACATGTAATAACATCTTAGTTGAATTATTTGTCATTTAGCTGATGCTTTATACATATATTTGATATTACATTAGCAACAGGAACAATACCCTTGCTAAAGGGTCATGTGTTATCACTACATTCTAATAACAATGCTATAAACATGTAATAACATCTTAGTTGCATTATTTCTCATTTAGCTGATGCTATATACATACATTTGATATTACATTAGCAACAGGAACAATACCCTTGCTAAAGGGTCATGTTTTATCACTACATTCTAATAACAATGCTATTAACGTGTAATAACATCTTAAATGTGGATTTCTTGCCCATTTTAGAGAGTAATCATCTTATTGGTGTGCACGTAAACAGGCTCATTGTGTCTTTTTAATGCATCATTTGATTAATGCAGTTCTGGAAAAAAACAGTAACATTCAAACTACATGGATTATTCGAATTACACAACATTTCTCTATTTAAATAATGGGACTTATTCTTCCAAATGCAATTATACTTTATATATTTTCTAATTAACTTGCTAAATAATTGACAGGGGAAACAGCTACTGTTTTCCATTCCTAAATATGACATAAGTAAAGCTCAAAAGTCTTGTCACTGAATTATATTGGTAATAAATGCAAAATAGATGCACACTGAAAAAAAAAAACATTTTGTGGTGAAGTCACATAGCTAAAAAGATTAAGCACTTTTGAGGTAATTTGCATCTTGTTTGCAGTCTAATTTTGTATTATGCTCCTATTTTCCCCCCAATTGTTTTAATTGTACTTGTACAACACTTTGGTGTACACTTGCTGTTTTTAAATGTGCTAAAGAAATGAATTAACCTTGACCTTTTACATCGAATGAGTTAAAGCGTGAACTTGAAGTAAATTATACATTTGTACTCAAACATGTAAAAATGAATGCTCAAGCTTCCAAGTAAATATTATTCATGATTGTGTTATCGTTACGAGTCATCATGCATCAATCGAAAACTTTGTTTATATTATATTTATATTTCTTTGCTAATTTGAGTAAATATCACAGGTGAATAAAATAACTTTTCGAAGCTGGTGTTCCCAGCATGCACTGGGCTTGAATAATTAATTAGCTTGCACGGTTTCACTGTTTGAAAGTTTATTTACACTGTTTTTGTTACGTTTGGTAACTTCTTGTTTTGTAAAGTCTGGATTTCAATTTCTACAGAAAATGTCCCGTTCATGATAAAACAAAATAGTTTTGATTGTTATCATGTCATCATCCACTACATAGCACGACAGTATACAGCATGGACTAACCTTCCGCATGTCATGTGGCACATGATTAAATGTGTTTATAAAGAAAGTTCAAATATGAAATATTCCAATAAAATGCTCAGATCTGTAAATTAAAGTTACAGCATTAACTGAAATGTTTAAGTTAAATTTACTCACTTAAATCCATATTATGTCATGAAGTGAAGCAGATTTAGCTTAAGATAATAGCAGTAAAATGTACTTAGAAAACCTGTGTGCAAAACCTTCAAAATAAAAATAAAGTATCATTTTTTTTTTGCATTTTTACAAGTAAACTTCAAACTTTTGAACTTCAAATGTCATTTTTCAAGCAAAATGGCTTGCACAACAAATGTAATGATGATTTTCAGAATAATCCATGTCATAATTGCAAGGAATAATGACTTTCTGCAATTATATTGCATAATAATGAAAGATGAAGCCATAATTACACAATAATTTCTCCTTTGAAGTTTTAGGGTAGACGAATGTAACTTAACAACAATTCCCACCTTAATGTTTCCAAATTGAATCAAGAAAGCGTCTCCGTTGCATACTACTGATACATACTGCATACTAAAACCTCCTCAATCTTCAAACCATTTTAACCAAATGCCAATGTTGAAAAATTGGGGAACTGACTTCATACATCCACTAAAAATCATCAAGACACCAGTTGATTACAAGTCATTGTCCCTTTAAGGTCTGAATGTGTTTCTGTTTTTTTAGCTTTCCGGTTTCAGTGGCATAACCAAAATTACAGGTTTATAATTAAATTTTTGAATGATATAGATTATGATAAATTCTGAGACTCTCAGCCTAAGAAACTGCTGAAAAAAAAGCCAAATATTTTATTTTTTCCTGTATTTCATCTTCATTGACATTATATATCTCTGGGGGTAAATAAGGTGGCTCCAAATAACTGCTTTTGTTTTGTCCCCAATCATGTCAACTGTATCTGCGAAAATCTTTATGTTGATATAACAAAGCAATCAGAAGTTATAACATTATAAAAC
This sequence comes from Xyrauchen texanus, assembly GCF_025860055.1. Classification (NCBI taxonomy): domain Eukaryota; kingdom Metazoa; phylum Chordata; class Actinopteri; order Cypriniformes; family Catostomidae; genus Xyrauchen; species Xyrauchen texanus. The sequence continues at coordinate 38,697,769 of NC_068308.1, read as the reverse complement.
ATTATTTATCCAAAAGCCTCTCCAAACAAATACAACATAATAATTGTACAGTACATAAGAACTAAAGGTTTGCATAGCATGCAGACATGATTTTAGTCATGAGATTTCACAGAATGAGTTTCATTCTGTGTCATTTGAGTCATCATTGAGTCTGTGTCGTGTATTTGGCGCCATCTCCTGGTGGTCATATGTAACATTGTGCTTCATGTGGATTATCTAATGATCTATACATCTGATTATCTTGTGTGTGGACTCGATTGAAAGATAATCACAGACTCTAAATAATGTTATGTGATATTTTATGTTCAATTTATTTTTGAAGAAGTTATAAGCGATTACGTGGCATATAAACAACAGCAACATCATTGTCAGAGACATATAATTAGCTATAAGTTGCTATATTTTTAACTGTGAGTAAAATAAATAGTCTGGTTGTATTCTACTATTTGGGAGCTTTCCAACAACATATAACACATGGCTATACGATCAGTTTGAATTTTTTACAATAATATATTTACAGTGCAATTAAAAAAATGTATAATTATCAAAATAGAACAGTTCTGATTTGTCTGCAAATTTCAAAGCACTTGTTCAGTTTTGGTCATAATATCTACATGCATTGGAAAGCACAGCTTCTAAGCTTTCAAACGAAACCTATTTTGTGTTGGTCAAGACTGTAGTTTTTAATATTTTGACGATTTTGTTTCCTACGGAGAACAATGACAGTTGCTTTGATATTTTGTTATCTAATGCATTGACATTAACTCATTTTTAAATGTAACATAAGTGTCCAAAAACATTTTGGGGTCACAGTATATTCACAAATGAACCTAACATCTAAAATGTGACATTGTCTCTTTAATCGTAAAGATCTGATTATTCTGATATTCAATGAACTGACAGAATCAAATACATTAAATAGAAAAGGGAGGAATTGTGTTTCTGGGCTTAATATGAGAAGAAAACCTCTTAAAGCAGATTTAACATTTAATTCAGGTGTGAAATGACAGAGTAACTGGTTTTAAATCTTTGAGGTGAGACTTACCTGTAGCCGCCCCGTGCTTGTCATCAGACAGGTGCTTAACCCCACGAAGGTCATGATCGAAACCTGATTGGTTAGGATATAGTCACATGACCCGGTCACTTTTCCCCAAAGGAAGTTTTGAACAAGCTTGCCCCGCCCACAAAGCGAAGGAAGCGCTTACACACACTGAGCAGTGCGGCTGAGTGTGTTTTAACCAGAGTGCTGGATGTTAGTGGGATTTTGAAGTGTATTGATGAACCCAGCCAAACACACAGACGTTTTGGGGGAAAAGTGATGTCACAACAGTTTGTCCTCAGTGTAGACGCCATGACCACATGTCCTGCACTGCCACACCCTTTCCTTCCGGTTTCCTCACCCTTCCTAGACGTAAACTATTTGGAAAATTGTAACAACGCCACTTGTAGTCAGATTTCCAACAAGAAAATCATGCAGAAATCTTTGCCCATGTTTGTTTTACTCGTGATTTGTGTTAAAGTGAACACAAGTCATTGTTATTGTAGCGCCTATAGTGTTCATTTCACCAGGAATCTGCCACGATACGCATTACGAAGCACATACAAATCTTTAAACTTCATTTTAGCTGTGCCAGGCAATGCATTTAAGGACAGATATATATATATATAAATATCATGCAGGAATATCCCACATGCAGTTTTTCAACAGAGCTCAGCATTTGCTCACCGTTTACCATCGATGCGCTGAAATTGATGAGACAAACCGCAGCGTACGGGAAGGTGGACATCACTACTTTACACATTATTAGGCAGGTTTGGCCACGCTGAGAATGAAACTGTTGTGACCCATAAGTTTGTGTTTTATCTGACTGTTTGTTTTCAGAAACACAGTTTCGAAAACACAGCAAGAGAGACACCCAAGAGAGATTGCGATGTAGAAGAAGAAAGCAGAAAGAGAAGACAGCTTGCTTTACCTTCCAGAGGAGTGAGGTTAGAACCCTTTTTCCCATCCAGGCCATGCTGAGAGTACTGTTTAAGCAGGTTTTGAGCCTTACGGATCGTGCCTGCGCCCATCAACACCCAAAGAGACAGAAGGGGGGATTGATGTTGGGTATTTAAGAAGGGAAAGAGAGGGAGAGACCATGAGGTTGGAAAAGAGGAAAGGTGCTTGTAAACGCTTTTCACCCGACACCAGAGAAACACTTCAAATCCAGAGCCCTTAAAGACTACAGCCGAGCACCACATCGCTGCTACCACACTCACACAAAGTCCAAAATTAACACTCGCCAAGTGTCAAATACGTGGCTTTGGGTGAGTTACTCACCAGTTGGCCATTCAATTATTAGGAACTGTTACATAGTACAAGGTTTAAAGTGTGTGATTGCTGCATCTGAATTGCAAAAATTACGATTGTTTTCAAACAGGTTTCCAAAACACTTCTATCTGTCTGGGGTCTGTTAAAGGGGTAGTCCTGTCCCAAACTCACACCATAAGATGAGTCAATGTTGCTGTGTCGGGCTGGTTTTCACAGTAATCATTCTACATATGGCTTACTTCTTGTCTCTGAAAATTATGGTGCCTTGATCCTGCCACTAAAAAATTTTTTTTTAGTAATTGTGGGATATGAAGTTGCAATTGCAAGAACTAAATCTGCAATTGTGAGGTATGGGGTTGCATTACGAGAAATAAAGTTGCAATTTCAAGATATAAAGTCGCAACTAAGATATTTAGCGATCACATTTGAGAAATAAAGTTGCAATTGCAAGAAAAAGTCGATAGGCTAAACTCGTAACTAAGAGATATAGCGATCACATTTGAGAAATAAAGTCGCAATTGCAAGAAAAAGTCGTAACCTCAAGATATAGGCTAAACTCGCAACTAAGAGATATAGCGATCACATTTGAGAAATAAAGTCGCAATTGAAAGAAAAAGTCGCAACTTCAAGATATAGGCTAAACTTGCAAACTAAGAGATATAGCGATCACATTTGAGAAATAAAGTCGCAATTGAAAGAAAAAGTCGCAACTTCAAGATATAGGCTAAACTTGCAAACTAAGAGATATAGCGATCACATTTGAAAAATAAAGTCGCAATTGCAAGATATAGGCTAAACTCGCAAACTAAGAGATATAGTGATCCATTTGAGAAATAAAGTCGCAATTGAAAGATATAGGCTAAACTCGCAAACTAAGAGATATAGTGATCCATTTGAGAAATAAAGTCGCAACTGAAAGAAAAAGTCGTAACCTCAAGATATAGGCTAAACTCGCAACTAAGAGATATAGCGATCACATTTGAGAAATAAAGTCGCAATTGAAAGAAAAAGTCGTAACCTCAAGATATAGGCTAAACTCGTAACTAAGAGATATAGCGATCACATTTGAGAAATAAAGTCGCAATTGCAAGATATAGGCTAAACTCGCAAACTAAGAGATATTGCGATCACATTTGAGAAATAAAGTCGCAACTGGAAGAAAAAGTCTTAACCTCAAGATATAGGCTAAACTCGCAACTAAGAGATATTGCGATCACATTTGAGAAATAAAGTCGCAATTGCAAGATATAGGCTAAACTCGCAAACTAAGAGATATAGCGATCACATTTTAAAAATAAAGTCACAATTGAAAGAAATGTCAAAACCTCAAGATATCGGCTAAACTCGCAACTAAGAGATATAGCGATCACATTTGAGAAATAAAGTCGCAATTGAAAGAAAAAGTCGCAACTTCAAGATATAGGCTAAACTTGCAAACTAAGAGATATAGCGATCACATTTGAAAAATAAAGTCACAATTGAAAGAAATGTCAAAACCTCAAGATATAGGCTAAACTCGTAACTAAGAGATATAGCGATCACATTTGAGAAATAAAGTCGCAATTGCAAGATATAGGCTAAACTCACAGAACTAAGAGATATTAGCGATCACATTTGAGAAATAAAGTCGCAATTGCAAGAAAAAGTCTTAACCTCAAGATATAGGCTAAACTCGCAACTAAGAGATAGAGCGATCACATTTGAGAAATAAAGTCGCAATTGCAAGATATAGGCTAAACTCACAAACTAAGAGATATAGCGATCACATTTGAGAAATAAAGTCGCAATTGGAAGAAAAAGTCTTAACCTCAAGATATCGGCTAAACTCGCAAACTAAGAGATATTGCGATCACATTTGAGAAATAAAGTCGCAATTGGAAGAAAAAGTCTTAACCTCAAGATATAGGCTAAACTCGCAACTAAGAGATAGAGCGATCACATTTGAGAAATAAAGTCACAATTGAAAGAAATGTCAAAACCTCAAGATATAGGCTAAACTTGCAACTAAGAGATATAGCGATCACATTTGAGAAATAAAGTCGCAATTGGAAGAAAAAGTCTTAACCTCAAGATATAGGCTAAACTCGCAAACTAAGAGATATAGCGATCACATTTGAGAAATAAAGTCACAATTGAAAGAAATGTCAAAACCTCAAGATATAGGCTAAACTCGCAAACTAAGAGATATAGCGATCACATTTGAGAAATAAAGTCGCAATTGAAAGAAAAAGTCGTAACCTCAAGATATAGGCTAAACTCGTAACTAAGAGATATAGCGATCACATTTGAGAAATAAAGTCGCAATTGCAAGATATAGGCTAAACTCGCAAACTAAGAGATATTGCGATCACATTTGAGAAATAAAGTCGCAATTGGAAGAAAAAGTCTTAACCTCAAGATATAGGCTAAACTCGTAACTAAGAGATATAGCGATCACATTTGAGAAATAAAGTCGCAATTGCAAGATATAGGCTAAACTCGCAAACTAAGAGATATTGCGATCACATTTGAGAAATAAAGTCGCAATTGCAAGATATAGGCTAAACTCGCAAACTAAGAGATATAGCGATCACATTTGAAAAATAAAGTCACAATTGAAAGAAATGTCAAAACCTCAAGATATCGGCTAAACTCGCAACTAAGAGATATAGCGATCACATTTGAGAAATAAAGTCGCAATTGCAAGAAATGTCAAAACCTCAAGATATCGGCTAAACTCGTAACTGAGAGATATAGCGATCAAATTTGAGAAATAAAGTCGCAATTGCAAGATATAGGCTAAACTCGCAAACTAAGAGATATAGCGATCACATTTGAGAAATAAAGTCGCAATTGGAAGAAAAAGTCTTAACCTCAAGATATAGGCTAAACTCGCAACTAAGAGATAGAGCGATCACATTTGAGAAATAAAGTCGCAATTGGAAGAAAAAGTCTTAACCTCAAGATATAGGCTAAACTCGCAACTAAGAGATAGAGCGATCACATTTGAGAAATAAAGTCACAATTGAAAGAAATGTCAAAACCTCAAGATATAGGCTAAACTCGCAACTAAGAGATATAGCGATCACATTTGAGAAATAAAGTCGCAATTGAAAGAAAAAGTCGTAACCTCAAGATATAGGCTAAACTCGTAACTAAGAGATATAGCGATCACATTTGAGAAATAAAGTCGCAATTGCAAGATATAGGCTAAACTCGCAAACTAAGAGATATTGCGATCACATTTGAGAAATAAAGTCGCAATTTGAAGAAAAAGTCGTAACCTCAAGATATAGGCTAAACTCGTAACTAAGAGATATAGCGATCACATTTGAGAAATAAAGTCGCAATTGCAAGATATAGGCTAAACTCGCAAACTAAGAGATATCGCGATCACATTTGAGAAATAAAGTCGCAATTGGAAGAAAAAGTCTTAACCTCAAGATATCGGCTAAACTCGCAAACTAAGAGATATAGCGATCACATTTGAGAAATAAAGTCGCAATTGAAAGAAAAAGTCGCAACTTCAAGATATAGGCTAAACTTGCAAACTAAGAGATATAGCGATCACATTTGAAAAATAAAGTCACAATTGAAAGAAATGTCAAAACCTCAAGATATAGGCTAAACTCGCAACTAAGAGATATAGCGATCACATTTGAGAAATAAAGTCACAATTGAAAGAAATGTCAAAACCTCAAGATATCGGCTAAACTCGCAACTAAGAGATATAGCGATCACATTTGAGAAATAAAGTCGCAATTGAAAGAAAAAGTCTTAACCTCAAGATATAGGCTAAACTCGCAACTAAGAGATATAGCGATCACATTTGAGAAATAAAGTCGCAATTGCAAGAAAAAGTCGTAACCTCAATATATAGGCTAAACTCGCAACTAAGAGATATTGCGATCACATTTGAGAAATAAAGTCGCAATTGCAAGATATAGGCTAAACTCGCAAACTAAGAGATATAGCGATCACATTTGAGAAATAAAGTCACAATTGAAAGAAATGTCAAAACCTCAAGATATAGGCTAAACTCGCAACTAAGAGATATAGCGATCACATTTGAGAAATAAAGTCGCAATTGAAAGAAAAAGTCGCAACTTCAAGATATAGGCTAAACTTGCAAACTAAGAGATATAGCGATCACATTTGAGAAATAAAGTCACAATTGAAAGAAATGTCAAAACCTCAAGATATAGGCTAAACTCGCAACTAAGAGATATAGCGATCACATTTGAGAAATAAAGTCGCAACTTCAAGATATAGGCTAAACTTGCAAACTAAGAGATATAGCGATCACATTTGAGAAATAAAGTCACAATTGAAAGAAATGTCAAAACCTCAAAATATAGGCTAAACTTGCAAACTAAGAGATATAGCGATCACATTTGAAAAATAAAGTCACAATTGAAAGAAATGTCAAAACCTCAAGATATAGGCTAAACTCGCAACTAAGAGATATAGCGATGACATTTGAGAAATAAAGTCGCAATTGCAAGATATAGGCTAAACTCGCAAACTAAGAGATATTGCGATCACATTTGAGAAATAAAGTCGCAATTGCAAGATATAGGCTAAACTCGTAACTAAGAGATATCGCGATCACATTTGAGAAATAAAGTCGCAATTGCAAGAAAAAGTCGTAACCTCAAGATATAGGCTAAACTCGCAAACTAAGAGATATTGCGATCACATTTGAGAAATAAAGTCGCAATTTGAAAGAAAAAGTCGTAACCTCAAGATATAGGCTAAACTCGTAACTAAGAGATATAGCGATCACATTTGAGAAATAAAGTCGCAATTGCAAGATATAGGCTAAACTTGCAAACTAAGAGATATCGCGATCACATTTGAGAAATAAAGTCGCAATTGGAAGAAAAAGTCTTAACCTCAAGATATCGGCTAAACTCGCAAACTAAGAGATATAGCGATCACATTTGAGAAATAAAGTCGCAATTGAAAGAAAAAGTCGTAACCTCAAGATATAGGCTAAACTCGTAACTAAGAGATATAGCGATCACATTTGAGAAATAAAGTTGCAATTGGAAGAAAAAGTCGCAACTTCAAGATATCGGCTAAACTCGCAAACTAAGATATATTGCGATCACATTTGAGAAATAAAGTCGCAATTGCAAGAAAAAGTCGCAACTTCAAGATATAGGCTAAACTTGCAAACTAAGAGATATAGCGATCACATTTGAGAAATAAAGTCGCAATTGAAAGAAAAAGTCGCAATTGCAAGATATAGGCTAAACTCGCAACTAAGAGATATAGGTGTATATAAATGTAAATACATTTGCAATTGTAAGATATAAAGTCGCAATTATGAGAAATAAATTAGAGACCTCAAGATATAGGCGAAACGCACAATTACGAGAAATAATAATATTAAGTTTTTTTTTTTTCAAGGCACCATACAATATTTAGCTGATATAGGAGAAAGTATTTTAATGTGATGCTGCGCCTGACACAATAACATTTGAGTTAATTGAGCTAATTAATTCCTTTGTAACGGAGACATTTTGTTTTTTTAAATAAAGCAGAATTCAGTTTCATGGCTGGTCAGCAATAATTACGGGCAGTACATTTTCTCAATTGACAGTATTTGCAAGAGAAGAAAAAAATAAATTTTGGACCCTTGATGCACACACACACACACACACACACGCGCACGCACGCACACGCACGCACGCACACTACAGTACATTTGCAGTGAAATCTAACACAACAAACACAAAAATAACATCACAATGCCTAAACAGACTAAACAACACTTCACAGTTAGGAGAAAAAACAGCTGGTTATTCCATCACAGCTAATAAACTACAGCACTCTGTCATTTATAGTGATATTAATACAGAGCAAAAAAGCATCAGCCACTACCAAAGTCTAAAGCCTATTTAACAAATCACATTTACACTGAACACAAATAGAAAATCTGAGACAGTAATTCTACAGCTAAAAAAAGGCAAGTTTTATAAAAGGGTCATATCATAAAATGTATAACCGAATTAATTTCGTTTTTCATCACCATTTTTCATCTTCTACCTGAGCTTTACAATTAAACTGCTATTTTTGCTACTGTACCTTTAATGCTTCTATATGTAAATGAGCTCTATTATCATTGGCTAACCTCCGTGTAACAGCATAGTTCACACTGTCGTTCATCAGGATGGGTAAAGTTGCTGAATAATGAATATATGTTGATATGTAAATGTGGGCGGACATATGTTACTGAGCTCAAGCGTAGTTTGGTTATGTGTTGCGAACATTTTTATTTTTCATGATATGACCCCATAAACAAGCAGTTAATTAGCAGAAGACATTTTCTTCAGCAGTATTAAACATCACATAGACATTGACAGTCTGTTGGAGAGCGCAGAACAGTCACAGCGCACCCGTGTGGTGGCACAAGCATGCAGTGAGGTGCATTTGTGTGCTTGTGTTTGCAGGGTTAGAGAATGCAGTGAGGGTTAGTGGAAGACAAAGACAAAACTCACCCACCACACAGAGAAAATATGTTAACGCAACACTGCAACACTGATACGCAGTACTAAGAGAATATGACCTCTCTATTTAAGATGCTCAGTAATGCTCAGCTGCATTTCCGCTTGGTAAACTCTGCTGTTCCTGTACTGACCTGCTCTGCAGTGTTTATATGTACTTGTACAGTATAGAAGTCTAGGTGTGTGTGTGTGTGTGTGTGTGTGTACCTGAATGCGTTCGTGTATAAAGGCCAATTCACACTTTATTCATGAAACTTGAGCAGAACCAATTTCTGTGTAAATCGTTTAAAAACTTTTCTAATAATGCAACAATTTCTGCATTGTTGGTTATCCGAACAAATTTTACACGTTCAATTCAATAATTCACGCAAGAATAGTTTTATACACGATTTACACATTGCACTGAATGAAATCAATTGCACAATTTACGTAAAAATGGGTTTACGAACAATTTACACATTTAATTAAATACAAAAATGCACATAAAAATGGTTTTACGAACTATTTACCCATTCAATTGAATTAAAACTTTGTCAAAATGGTTTTAAGAACAATTTCAACTGAATTTAATAAGACAAATTATGTCAAAATAGTTTTACGTATAATTTACACTGGATTGAATATAACAATTATATAGAAATGCTTTTATGTCAGGTCTCCTATGTAACCAAATTGGCCCGGTTGCTAGGGAGGGTAGAGTCACATGGGGTAACCTCCTCGTGGTCGCTATAATGTGGTTCTCGCTCTTGGTGGGGCACGTTGTGATTTGTGTGTGGATGCCGCGGAGATGTCTCCACTGTAACGGGCTCAACAAGTCACGTGATAAGATGCGTGGATTGACATCTCAGACGCAGCTGAGAATTGTCCTCCGACACCCGGATTGAGTCACTACGCCATCACGAGGACTTAGAGTGCATTGGGAATTGGGCGTTACAAATTGGGGAGAAAAAATAAATAAAATTAAATAAAAAAAACAGTAATACGAAAAATTTACTATGTGAATCGTATACATCAAATTGTGTAAAAAATGTTTTACGAACAATTTACACCAAACTGAATACAAACATTGTTAAAATATTTTTACGAACAACTTACACACTGAATTTAATTTAAAAAATTACGTAAAAATGGTTTTAAAAATATGTAAAAATAGTAGATTATGAAAAATGTACACCAAATTGAATACAAAAATTATGTTAAAAAAAAATGTACAAACAATTTACACATTGAATTGGATACAAAAAATGTGGTACAATTTTTTTACAGATTATGTAAAAATAGTAAATAACGTAACATAACGTAACAATTTATTAACATAAATTCTTATGAAGTTTTATGAACAAATTGTACTCAAAATTGGTTTTATGGAAAATTTACACACTGAATTGAATACAATGATTTATGTAAAAACGGTTTAACGCACAATTTAACCGAATCGAATACAACAATTACGTAAAATAATTTATGAACAATTTACACTAATAAAACAAATCACATAAAAATACAAACAATTTGCACACTGTATTGAATACAATAATGTAAAAATATTTTAACGACGAATTTACACTGAACTTTAAAATTGTGAATTCCGAAAAATTTAAACCAACAATTTACATAGAAAATGTGTGTAAAACGGAATTTACGAACAATTTACACAATTAAAAGCGACGATTTACATAAAAACGGTTTTACGAACAGTTTATACATTGAATTGAAAACAACCAATTACGAAAAATTGGTTTTACAAAGAATTTAATTGAATTAAATATAACAATTTACGTGAAAATAGTTTTACAAACCATTTCTATACTAAATTGATTGTGAAAAAAAGGTCAATAAACTATGAATTTGAGACTAAAAATTCATGACAGAAATTTCTCATTTTTACCAGCAATTTTGGCAGCGATCTGCATCATGTGTGAACAGGCCTTTCGTGTTTGTACAGCAGCCTGCTCTTGTTGCATGTATATGCATGTATGTAATGCATGTGAGTGCTGTGGAATGGGAAGCTATGACTCTAGAAATGTAAGCAAGCTCTGGACACGTCACACTAAAGCTGCAACTTTACCTGGGATGTAGACTGACGTCATGAAACACAAGTGAAACGGGAGAGAAGGCAAGATGAGACGTTAGTGAGAATACACTGGGAGAGAGGAGAGGAGATCTCTCAACAGGAAATGAGGTCACAAATGTCAGATGTGTCTGATTCTAAACAGTCAGCACTGTGAGGAACCGAGTAAACCCAAAGAGATGTGAGTAATGTCAGGGGTTAAAGGTAACTGACCTGGTCTTTTCGGGGGCTTCTTGGTGGGCGTCTCCTTGCGTTTGGCCTGTACGGCGGGGGAGTGAATGGCAGATGTGGCGCTGTTCTTACGGAAATGTTCCTTCAAACCCTTAATGGACCGATCCAGCTGACTGGACCGGACCTGAAAGTACACATTCATGAAATCTGCAGAGAAACACACACACAACAACATGAGATTACAAACACAGGGAACCTTTTTTTCCTTTTCATATTTCAGTGTTTTCTATTAAATGAATCCATGCAATTAAAGCAACTTGTGTTCTTTCCCATTTATGGAAAATCTTTCAGGGTGTAAGGGGTTAAACAAGCTCAAAACACACCCGGGACTCTTATATCATGCATTAGTAAACTGTAACAAACAGACATTATAAATGTTATTTTTTATTATTCCCCAGATATGAAGTTGGAGTACAAATCTAAATTTGCTTCAATCTAAATTTAACGTCTAATGTTAAAATATATGTTATCTAATTTAAAGCCGCCCCTTTAAATGATTTGGCCAGTTCATGAATAATTTATACATTTTATATTATTTATTTTAAAGAATTAAAAGAACAGTTTCATGTCTGTCCTTGTATTTTTCATCCAGTCGAGGTTGATCAGGGTTTTAGAAAGTAATAAGTAATAAGTATTGCATTACTTTTCAGACAGAGTAATTAGTACAGTAATCTAATTACATGGTAGAAGATGTAATTAGTAGTTAGTAATGAATTAACTGCTTTTTTAGAGTAACTTAACACTGCAAATTTATCTCGAAGAGCTTAGATATTCATCTGTCCACAGTTAAACAAACTGTCTATAAATGGAGATGATTTAGTACTATAGGTACTCTCACTAGAAGTGGCCGTTAGATATTCATCTGTCCACAGTGAGACAAACTGTCTATAAATGGAGATGATTTAGTACTATAGGTACTCTCACTAGAAGTGGCCGTTAGATATTCATCTGTCCACAGTGAGACAAACTGTCTATAAATGGAGATGATTTAGTACTATAGGTACTCTCTCTAGAAGTGGCCGTTAGATATTCATCTGTCCACAGTGAGACAAACTGTCTATAAATGGAGATGATTTAGTACTATAGGACTCTCACTAGAAGTGGCCGTTAGATATTCATCTGTCCACAGTTAGACAAACTGTCTATAAATGGAGATGATTTAGTACTATAGGTACTCTCACTAGAAGTGACCGTTAGATATTCATCTGTCCACAGTGAGACAAACTGTCTATAAATGGAGATGATTTAGTACTATAGGTACTCTCTCTAGAAGTGGCCGTTAGATATTCATCTGTCCACAGTGAGACAAACTGTCTATAAATGGAGATGATTTAGTACTATAGGACTCTCACTAGAAGTGGCCGTTAGATATTCATCTGTCCACAGTTAGACAAACTGTCTATAAATGGAGATGATTTAGTACTATAGGTACTCTCTCTAGAAGTGACTGTTAGATATTCATCTGTCCACTGTTAGACAAACTGTCTATAAATGGAAATGATTTAGTACTATAGGTACTCTCACTAGAAGTGGCCGTCCAGCCAAGATGACTCAAAAGGCACACCACAGTATGCTCAATGAGGTATAGAAGGACCCTAGATCTGTTCACATCAGACATCCTAAGAATATGGCTCAGCTAAAGCAGTTCTGTAAGGAAGAACGGTCCCAAATTCCTTCTGAACGTTGTGCAGGTCTAATCCGCAGCTACTGGAAATGCTTGGTTGAGGATATTGCATACATTTAATGACCGATTAATGCAAAAAACAAGCTAATGCCAAAGGGTTCACATAATTTTTCTTCCCATTGTATGAGGGCAAAAACAATCAATCGGTTGACTTTTTGAAACTCCACACTTGGGAATATTGCCTACTTTAGTCTCTTGTAAAATCTAATAATATTATTTTGCAGGACAGACATCTAGTTTGCAGACTAAACTTAATAGGACGAGAGAGAAAGACAGGCAATGTCTTCGAGTGAGAGATCTGTGTGTGTGTGTGTGTGTGTGTGTGTGTGCACACCACCTTGGTTGCGTCCGTACTCTACCAGCCAGGCAGAGATACAGATGATGTCCTGCAGAACCACTTCAGGCAGGTGCTCCAGCATAACGTCCTCTTGCACCTCTATTTCCTCGTCTCCTCCAATCGCGTCCAGGATCAGGATGGGCGGCACTGGCTTGCTGTACCGCATCAACAAACTTCGAAACTCCGCCTCCAGAAGCTCCTTACCTTTCTCAAACCGAGCTTTCTGCAACAAAACAGGCATCACTGAGGAACACTTTACAAAATGAGGCATCGTGTTCATTTGAGAGAAGTGGATGAGAGACATACGACTGTGTTAAGTTCCGGACTGTCGGGATTGTTGTCCTGAAAATACTCCACGGCTTTCTGGATCTTTGCAATGCAAGACAGATATTCCTCCAGTCTCCCTGCAGGACTGAAACAGAACAAACACCACGTCCAATCTAATCCAAAGTGCGACATGACACAATTACAGCCAATCAGAACAAATGTGATGTTAAATAAGTTATGCAGTACACGATTTTGATTTTACGGTAGCTGGAAATAGAAACCAAGAGATTAAGCGACAGGATATTTTGTCAATGCTTATCACAGTTATGGCAGTGTGGCAGGGCGGAGGGCGGCGCCGGGTCGTGATCCTACACACCCGGTCCCGTATTAGGCTAATCAAGTCAAGTCAAGTGGTTTTTATTGTCGTTTCAACCATATACAGTTAGTACAGTACACAGCAAAACGAGACAACGTTCCTCCAGGACCATGGTGCTACATAAAAACAACAAAAGGACCAACACAGGACCACATGAGACAACACAACGAAATAAAATACCTATATAAAAAACCTATATATACCTATATAAAGTGGGGAAGAGAGACCCCAATGATCTTCTCAGCTGTCCTCACTATCCTCTGCAGGGCTTTGCGGTCCGAAACGGTGCAAGTCCCAAACCAGGCAGTGATGCAGCTGCTCAGGATGCTCTCAATAGTCCCTCTATAGAATGTAGTGAGGATGGGGGTTGGGAGATGTGCTTTCCTCAGCCTTCGAAGAAAGTAGAGACACTGCTGGGCTTTCTTGGTGATAGAGCTGGTGTTGAGGGACCAGGTGAGGTTCTCCGCCAAGTGAACACCAAGGAATTTGGTGCTTTTGACAATCTCCACAGAGGAGCTGTCGATGTTCAGCGGAGTGTGTTCACCTTGTGCTCTCCTAAAGTCAACAACCATCTCTTTTGTTTTGTCGACATTCAGGGACAGGCTGTTGGCTCTACACCAGTTCGTCAGCCGCTGCACCTCCTCTCTGTATGCTGACTCATCGTTCTTGCTGATGAGACCCACCACGGTCGTGTCATCGGCGAACTTGATGATGTGATTCGAGCTGTGCATTGCTGCACAGTCGTGAGTCAGCAGAGTGAACAGTAGTGGACTGAGCACACAGCCCTGGGAGGCCCCAGTGCTCAGTGTGGTGGTGGTGGAGATGCTGTTCCTGATCCGGACTGACTGAGGTCTCCCAGTCAGGAAGTCCAGGATCCAGTTGCAGAGGGAGGTGTCCAGGCCCAGCAGGTTCAGCTTTCCAATCAGGTGATGGGGAATGATTGTGTTGAATGCTGAGCTGAAATCTATGAACAGCATTCAAACGTATGAGTCCTTATTGTCTAGGTGGGTGAGGGCCAGATGGAGGGTTGTGGTGATGGCATCGTCCGTTGAACGGTTTGAACGATACGCAAACTGCAGTGGGTCTAGTGAGGGGGGCAGCTGGGTCTTAATCTGCCTCATGACGAGCCTCTCGAAGCACTTCATGATGATGGGTGTAAGTGTGACGGGACGGTAGTCGTTGAGGCAGGACACTGAAGATTTCTTTGGCATGGGGATGATGGTGGTGGCCTTGAAGCACGTTGGAACGACGGCGCTGCTCAGAGAGATGTTGAAGATGTCGGTAAGAACATCTGCTAGCTGGTCTGCACATCCTCTGAGCACTCAGCCAGGAATGTTGTCTGGTCCAGCAGCCTTCCGTGGGTTGACTCTACATAGAGTTTTCCTCACATCTGCCGTGGTAAGACAGAGCACCTGGTCGTTGGGAGGAGGGGTGGACTTCCTCGCCATCACGTCGTTCTGCACTTCAAACCGAGCGTAGAAGTCGTTCAGCGCATCTGGAAGGGAGGCATCTTTGTCACAGGCAACTGATGTTGTCCTGTAGTTGGTGATGGCCTGGATGCCCTGCCACATACGCCGTGTGTCACCGCTGTCCTGGAAGTGACTGTGGATTCTCTGGGCGTGTGCGCGATTTGCCTCTCTGATTGCCCGTGACAGTTTGGCCCTAGCTGTTCTTAGGGCTGCCTTATCGCCTGCTCTGAAGGCGGAGTCTCGGGACCTCAGCAGCATGCGCACCTCCGCAGTCATCCACGGCTTCTGGTTGGAGCGTGTGGTGATGGTCTTGGAGAAAGTGACATCATCAATGCACTTGCTGATGTAGCTGGTCACTGATGCTGTGTATTCCTCCAAGTTGGTAGAATCGCCATATGTTGCAGCCTCCCTGAACATGTGCCAGTCAGTACACTCAAAACAGTCCTGAAGAGCAGAGATGGCTCCTGCTGGCCAGGTTTTCACCTGCTTCTGAAGCGGTTTTGTGCGTCTGACTAGCCGGTCTGTATGCTGGAATTAACATAACAGAGATGTGGTCTGAGTAGCCGAGGTGGGGCGGGGCTCCGCCCGTGCAGCGCCTGGGATGTTTGTGTAAACAAGATCAAGCCGTTAGCCCCTCTCGTTGCAAAGTCCACATACTGATGGAATTTAGGGAGCACTGTCTTGAGATTTGCATGGTTGAAATCTCCGGCGACAATAAACAGTCCGTCGGGGTGAGCGTTCTGCAGTTCGCTCATAGCCCCATACGGTTCACAGAGCGCTTCCTTAGCATTAGCGCTGGGGGGAATGTAAACTCCTGTTATGCAAACAGTGGTGAATTCCCGTGGTAGATAAAAAGGTCTGCATCTAACAGTCACAAGCTCCAACAGCGATGAACAGTAACTAGAGACTAGCATAGAGTTCTTGCACCATTCCGTGTTGATGTAAACACACAAGCCACCACCGCGAGTCTTACCGCAGAGAGCTGTATTTCTGTCGGCACGAAACGAGGCGAGCCCGTCTAGCTGAATGGCGGCATCCGGAACTCTGTCGCTGAGCCACGTCTCCGTGAAAACAAAGACGCAGCAGTCTCTAAACTCACGCTGCGTAGCCTGCTGGAGTCGGATATAGTCCAGTTTATTGTCCAGGTAGCAAACATTTGAGAGCAGGATAGACGGGAGAGCCGGCCGGCTAGGGTTTGTTTTTAGCCTAGCATGGACCCCCGCCCTCTTTCTGCGCTTCCGCTTTCTCGCACACCGTTTACGACGTCCTCTCCCCCGGCCACGGGCATCAGGCGATGCCGAGGGCTGGAGGCCTGGTCTCCGCAGCAAGCCGAGTACGCTTAGCGCCTCCTGCAGGTCATCATGCAGCTTGGTTTTTGCATGAGTCTTATATTTCAGTAGTGTCTGGCGATGGTAGACATGAACACCGGTTGCTCCGATGTCCATGTGTTGCAAAAGTCGGGCTTTTTTAATAAAAATAGCACCATTGTGGATCCGGAGTGGCCGCTGCGTGCTACCACGCCGCCATCTTGGATCTCGATGCCTTCAAGCCTTCCAGAGGGATAAAGGTCGACTGCAGAGGACCATGCAGGAGAGAGAGATCGTTTACGGACATGTCCATCATGTGTGTGTGTTTGTCTTTTAAGTTTATTATTAAACTATTATTTATATTAGTTATTTATATTACTCACCTCCTCCTTCGCATTGATCCCTTTACACTGGTGCCGAAATCTGGGAAGGAGGAGGGATACGCCGTAGTAGAGTTCTCGCCACTACCGTCCACCCCAACGGAGCAGCGGCGGCAGTCTGTCGGGGGACGAGGAGCCCAGCCGCCTGGAAGGACCATTGGCGACTAGATGTGGGCGTGTCCAGCGACGCGACGAAGTTGAGACAAGTTCAACTTTATTCAAATGAAGAGCAACTTACGGAAGCGACAGCCAATAGGAGGGAAGACGGGAGAACTCACGTGATCGTTATCTCTCTCTCAGCTCCTGCAGTAACGGAAAGATGGATGAAAGGCTAATTCTTGCTGTTAGCAATTTTATCCAGCCGCAGCTCTTGCACCAGCCGGTGGTACTAGCCGTGCTGACTCCGAGATTGAATGGTTTTGTGGACCCAGACAGACCGGCGTTTGCGTTTTCGCCGCAGATAAATAGCCGCTATTGCAAAGAGCACGCCTTGTTTCTCATTCATCTTTGATATAAAGCATTTTATGTACCGATTCCATTTGTATTTATTTTTTTCTCTCCAAAATGTTTGTTTTTAGCGCCAAGAAAAGCGATTTGCTGTCAACAGCAATGGAATGACATCCGTGAATGTCATTTATAAATGTTACTAGGCAACCAGTAGTGGGAACGCCCACTAGTGACTTCACCGCCAGCCACTGGTGAACTGCAGCGACAAAGTGTGTACGCAGCTTAAAATTTACATTTTATGTGTTTTTGAGTAGCTGATGTTAATACTGATATTTAGAGTGCACTATAACACTTTAAAAATTCACAAAATAACATCTGAGAAAATCTGACACATTTTCAGAATTTGGAACTGACACAAAGAGGGCCCAACACTTCTGTTAATTGGCCGAAAAAGCCCGAAATGGCCAAATATTGTCCAGTTAATGGACCTAGCTGAAATATCGGTCTATCACAAAATACGAGTCCCAGGAAGCTGGCACTCACCCTTCCCGAATGATCTTGTCAGTGTCCTTGGCGACGTGGTAATAGCTGATCACGTGATCCATACAGGAGAGAGTTTTATCCACATTCTCCTGCAGTCGCTGCAGATTCTCTGTCTGTTTGTGAACCGGGATGATGGAATTCTCCAGCTGCATTAAACGGCTCTCAAATGAGGACAAGATGGACACCTTCAGGAAGTCCAAAACATTCGTATGAATCAATCACTCCAATATTTTTCAGAAATATTTTTGCGTTTCCTCACAATAAATTGACCATGTTTTTTTCTACAGTAACCATATTTTAACCATGATATTCGTACTGTATTCATATTGTAACCATGGCTTTACTATTGATTAACCATGGTAATGCTTGTGGTTACTATGGCCTTATTACAAATATCTTTGTATTTTTATTTTCCTGTATTTGTACTATGATTTTACTACAAATATCAAGGTTAAGATATGGTTACTATAGTAAAACCATGGTATATTTATTGTGAGGGAACATAAAGCTTTTTCAAAAAACAAATTCCCATCTTGTCCTCTAAGAGGTGCTCCATATTGCTTTTCTAAAAATAGAATAAAATGTATATCACTACAAGGTGATATTGTCTTAGCGGCCATTTCATCCTGTAGCTCAAGACAAGTTATCCACTGAAGCTAAGCAGAGTTGAGCCTGGCCAGTACCTGGATGGGAGACCTCCTGGGGAAAATTAACGGGGCTTTTCCAAAGCACACTCAACTCAATTCTGCTCGCTGTTTGGGATTTTCCACTGTGGATTTTTAGCACCACCTCGGTCGAGGTTCCAAGCGAGCCGAGCCAATACTACATGTGATGTCAAAACCCTACAGATCACCGATTGGTCAGAGAGAATCGTCACTACCGGCATCACTGGATTTTCGACACGGGACATCAACATGCTAGTTTTAAAGTTAGCAACAGCAATAACAGTATAATTTGTTCACGTGACTTTCGAATTGTTAAAAGAAATGGCTGTGCGCAAAACCACGCCGTGGTCAATAAACGAGGTGCAAACGGTCCACTCGTTAGCGACGAACGAAACGAAAAAGTCTCTCAGGAAGTGTCTCAGCTGTTGGCCACACACGGCTACCACGGACCTACCAACAGTGTAGGGAAAAGTAAAAAAAAAACTACTTAAAAGTGAATACAGAACCATCAAGGAAAAGTGGAAGTGGTTCGACCAAATGGACGCTATCTAAACCAGCGAGCAATGGGAGGGAGAGTGGACTGGACTGGCATTGATCCACGATGGAGGATGGTATGTTTTGTTACGTTAACTCTATACTCTGCTTGAAAGCTTCACTTTATTTAGTTGACCAGCTACTGGAAAGCTTCTAAAACAACCAGACCAATTTAACTGTTACAATTGTGTAAAATCACCAACAACTGCTTTATGCAGCACAATGAGCTAGCAGCTAACAGTTGTGTTATTGTTTATGGTCAGTAATGTTTGTGTCACATTTAAGATGATGTCACGGCAGTAGAGCAGTGGAAACGCAAGCTCAGAAAAGTAAAGCGAGTAGAGTCGAGTTGAACCGTAACGTGCAGCGGAAAATGCCAAAAGGTTGCAACTGGAAGAGGTATAAGAGATGCCAACAGGGGGTGCTCACCCTGGGGAATGTGTGGGTCCTAATGCCCCAGTATACTGAAGGGGACACTATACTGTAAAACGGCGCTGTTCATCGGATGAGACGTGGATAAACCGAGGTCCTTTAAAATCCCAGGGCACTTCTTGTAAAGAGTAGGGGTGTTACCCTGGTGTCCTGGCCAAATTTGCCCCATTGGCCCTTCTCAATCATGGCCTCCTAATAACCCCTATTCATTAATTGGCTCAATAACTCTACTCTCTCCACCAATAGCTGGTGTGTGGTGTGTTTGAAAGCAAAAAATTCTCCTTTTGTGTTCCCATGAACATAAAATAACAGCATTAAGGTTTGGAACAACATGAGGGTGAGTAAACAATGACATATTTTTTTCCATTTTTAGAATGTAACTGTCACTTTAGCACACATTCACTATCCACAAGTATAAACTGCTCATATCTCACCATTCCTTTAGTGAGTTGATCACTCTTCTCCAGACTTTCCCGAATAAAAGACAGTGTTTCCTGTTCCTGTAGACGAGGGACATTGAACAGTAATACCGCTTATCATATGTGCATACTGCAATATATGGTAAACTGTACAGTTAATAATATAATTATATCATTGAATTATGTTCTATTGCTACACCGCAAGTGACGCGACACACTAGACGCGTTTAGCATGTCGCGTCGCGTCCTCTGCAGTGCGTTTAGGGCGTTTGTTTATGTCACTGACTAAAAGAGGCCAGTGACACGTTCCATCGGCTCTTCTGCTACAATGTAACAATAGAACACTGTAACATTCTAATAGAATTAATGAGTGTAACATTGTAACACTCTCGGTGACTGATGAATGACACCCGCAGAAGATCACGGGATTTCTCAGGATGTTATTAGTAAGTCTTCCTGTCTTACTAAAGTACCTGTTTGAGTTTCTCTTCAATCTCCCGCTTCCGAGCGGACGCGTCTTCAGTCGGGATCATCCTGACGGCTCAGAAACGTGATGGAAATAATATCTGAATTCGTCCGGATCAATGCAACATTTCCAATAATATTCAAACATCAATGTGAAGGCAGCGGAAACAAGACAAAACATAAAGATGGCCGAGAATCACATTTATAAAATAAAAGTCCCCAATTAAAACGCGTTTCGCACTGGCGATATTTCATGTTTCAAACTTGAAATACAATGTAAACATCTTATCAGTGATGTTACTAATGCATGCATAAAATACCCAGAATTGAACAGCTTAATAATATATATAGAGTAGGAATTTCTAATGGTATTTTCACTAATAAGACATGATGCTACAGTGCCAAAATCATCGGTTCGGTTTCAAGGAAATTCATGAAATCATCTTTAACACTTGTGCGAACTTCGGGACACTTTTTTCTTTTTCATCATGTTTTTAGAAGCATCAACAGCATACATTTTGTCAAAGGAGCCCTAGCTTCAAAATTTATTTTTGTAATATTTTACACCAGATGGTGCCATATTCCTCATGTTTAGCCTATGGAGCAATGACATGCTTTTTTCCTATTGTCTGTATTATAGATCACTGCAGCCTAATTGAATAAATGATGCAGCTAAAGCTGTGTTGGTATGGATGTTAGAGTGTGTTTTGGGAAATTTGTCCATGTAAAAAACAACAGTGGCATTATGTAAACAAACTGGCATTTTTTTTTAAGCAGACATTTTAGCCCTCTGAGTAACTTTTTTTAATTGAAGCACCTTAAGAAAGTTAAATAAAAACATATTAGATGCAAGACAGACATTCATTTGGCATGTTTTTGATTCAGAAGTAGTCGTGGATGACTTCAGCAGGCCTTGACAGTTTGAGACCCAGGTGAGATTTGACTTCAAAGGTCCTCCTGCATTTATTAACTCAACATAATATACACTCACTCAAATATTTTAACTTGAGAAAGATTTATTCAGTTCCCCCCAAAATAATTTACAACCTTATATAAATATGTACATTGTGTCACTGTCAACAAATCAAAAGTGTAATGCATAAAGTCATGCAATATTATACAACAAATCATACTTTGTATTCTTTAAGTTAGTTTGTTTAGTAGAAGAAAATGATGCATAAAGAATTTAAAGATATTTTACTCTGTAGAAGACATTATGGAACAGGTTGTGGTTGACAAAGTGAAGTAAAACCACACACAGATGAGCTAACCATTTCCCTTAACTTATTTCAATCATGTTTAAAACAAATACGTTAAAAATAAGCATTTGAAAAGGACTCTCCTCTTTAAGACTCCTCTTGTTTCGTCAAAGTCTAGAAATAGACAATAAAACAAAGTTATACACCGAGTCATCAATTTGTGTAAGACAACATTAGGACACTATTTGTAAAATATGTCATTAATTAAATCAAAAGGTAACTCATGAACATACCTGTTTGAGAAACTGTCTTCCAAAATAATTGGTGGCCATGCTTTTCAGGTTTGTTCTGGTTCCCACTTTACAGCGCACATATCCGTAGAGATTAGCGCCCTGTAACACCACCCCCAAAACCACCACCGCCTGCGAAACACATTATTACTCACAGCACATCAAATTAAAAATGGACACTGCCTTATATAGGTCATCATGCATCTTATATTTATTAAACTACATTAAAGGATAAAGAATATCTGTTGCAGTGGAGTCTAAAAGCCTCATCTATCCGCCAATCACAAGCAGTCCCCAAGAACTCACCAGCCATTTGATCTTGAATGAGATGAGTGTAGAGAAAGCAAATATGACCCAGACGATAGGACAGATGATCAGACCAAGCCAGAAGATACGAGACTCTGCTGCAGAGGACTGCTTCCCACTGGTCTGCTACAAACAATAAAAACACAGTTTATAGCCAAACAAAACTGTTTTTTATCCTTTACATTTATGCATTTGGCAGACGCTTTTATCCAAAGCGACTTATAGAGCCCTTATTATAGGGACAATCCCCCCCAGAGCAACCTGGAGTTAAGTGCCTTGCTCAAGGACACAATGGTGGTGACTGTGGGGCTCGAACCAGCAACCTTCTGATTACCAGTTATGTGCTTTAGCCCACTACGCCGCCACCACCACTCCACCATAAGTCCTTGTGGTGGCGTAGTGACTCCGGGTGGCGGAGGACGAATCTCAGCTGCCTCCACGTCGGAGACCGTCACTCCGCGCATCTCATCACGTGGCTTATTGAGCACGTTACCGCGGAGACGGAGATTTTATTATTTGATTTATATAATGAAGTTACCTTCTTAAGGTGTATGAAGCACACATGCAGAAAATAAGCACACCTTTACATTTACATTTATTTACATTTATGCATTTGGCAGACGCTTTTATCCAAAGCGACTTACAGTGCAGTTATTACAGGGACAATCCCCCCGGAGCAACCTGGAGTTAAGTGCTTGCTCAAGGACACAATGGTGGTGGTCGTGGGGTTAGAACCTGTGACCTTCTGATTAACAGCCCTGTGCTTTAACCACTACGCCACCACCACTCAACCTTTAAAAGTATGGCAATTAACCGTGAAAGCCCTTAAAGAGTCAATTAATCCTCAGCCAAATTTCATAATCAGGAAAGTCCTACTGGAGGACTGTGTGTGTGTGTAATTGCACCTTTCTAGATTCAAACACCCAGCGACTCTTTCCATCGTCATCCACTTGATTCCACCAGCGCAAACCCACCATCAGACGCCCTGTAATATTCTAGAATAACACAGATATATGTAACTACAGTTCAGAAGCTTTCAATACACATAAACATGTCAAACAAACAACAACAAGAACCACCACCTACCATCAAACCTAATCATTAATACATCTGTGCAATACAAATGTCAATTTTAAGATTTCATAGTATACTATACAAATGTAGTGTATTATCGATCATATATATATATATATGTGACATATTTTGATAAATCCTGTATATACATACAGTATAATGTTTAACTCTCATCTTTGTATTTCTCTCTAATTTCTGTATTTTTTGACTGTTTTGCTGCTATTGCACCATCACTTCCCTTGAGGGACTAATAAAGCATCGTAACTACTGTAAAACCTGCCTAAACTTTGGTTATAACTACAATACAGATTTCTTTAAATAAGACCGTACCAGTTTTCCCCCCCACGTTTTTAAAAGAGACACAAACCTTCACAGTCCAGAAGTCACATGACAGGAGGAGGATGATGGTGACCATACAGGCGATGAAGCTCCCGCCGAATATTCCACACAACAGGTAGACCAGGAACGCACTGACACGGAAGAACAGGTGGAAGAAAGATGCCACTGGATGCCTGGAGAAAAACTCACATTTACTTCAATATATAAATGAAGATAAAATTAATGTCTTAACCATCATGCACAGTTTGGTAATTTTTGGTGGTGGTGTAGTGGCTAAAGCGCAGGGCTGTTAATCAGAAGGTCGCTGGTTCGATCCCCACAGTCACCACCATTGTGTCCTTGACTAAAACACTTAACTCCAGGTTGCTCTGGGGGGATTGTCCCTGTAATAAGTGCACTGTAAGTCGCTTTGTATAAAAGCGTCTGCCAAATACATATATGTTAATGTATCTGACGGGCACGAGGTTTGGTGACTTTTCGTCAATTTGAAATCTGAACACACACAGAGAAATTGGAGTTGATTCAATCAGTCTAAGATGTAGAAGAAGACAGAAATGTACACCTGTACTGTTCCTGGTCAAAAGTGACCGCCTTGGGAAATTAACGGGAAACACTAAAAATCACAGATTTTTTTTCTCCATTATTTATTATATAAAATCTAAAAAAACAGCCACAATGCAGAAAAAAACACACACAGGCATGAAGGAGTGAGACTACCAAACATCAAGAGGGCAAAACACAAACACACAAAACTGAACAGGTCAGTACGGAAGACCTGTACCGCAATGTAAAAAAAAAAATAAAATAAATTGTAAAAAAAAAAATAAATGCTATTATTTCGAGATTAAAGTCGAGCTTGAGATTAAAGTCGGCTTTCGAGATTAAAGTCGAAGTTTTTCGAGATTAAAGTCGAAATGTTTCGAGAATAAAGTCGAAGCTTTTCGAGATTAAAGTCGAAGCTTTTCGAGATTAAAGTCGAAATGTTTCGAGAATAAAGTCGTAACATATATTCTGAATATTCTCTTTCTGAAGTATGCTCCAAAAGCTTTCGATTCTTTGATTATGATTGCTTGAACCGTATAAGAAACTCCGGTTAAAAGCAAATTCATCAGTAGCATTTCTTCGAAGAAAGATTTGCATCTGCTCCATAGCAACGTTTTCAGTCCCACGATCGGCACGGATTCTTCTAGGACAACCATCTCTATTCTTTACTGTCTCAATGAAATATGTTGCAATGACTTTCGGGTCATTATTGGTGAAATACACTTTCAACCACATCACATTACGTGAGAATCCATCAACACATCCATTAATGCAGAGGCCGTACGGTTTAAGCTTGTCATACGAGTCAACGTGCCACATGAAGTAAAAAGCTACTATTATGTTTAGATCCATGTCAGAAGCAGTTTGACTTCACTAAGAATATATGTTACGACTTTATTCTCGAAACATTTCGACTTTAATCTCGAAACATTTCGACTTTAATCTCGAAATAATAGCATTTTTTTTTTTTTTTTGTTACAATTTTTTTTTTTTTTTACATTGCGGTACAGGTCTTCCGTAGGTCAGACTATAAAACAGATTTTTTTATTTTTGTATTATGTAAAAACATTATTATAATTTTTTTTTTTTTTTTTTTAAATCAGCCACAATGCAGAACACACACCAAAATTAATTGGTGAGACCATAACGCATCAACAATGCTAAACACACACACACACACACACACACTGTTACAACCAGGGATAAATTAGGTTATTACTTGTCATTCTACTCATTTCAGGTATGCAAATATAACCTAAAAAAAAAATTAAAAATGCTAAACCTTGACAAAAGTAGTCTTTGATAATATATATCTAAATGCAGAACTTGTGACATCATCTAGAAATCATCTTCTCTTCAACCAGGGATGAATCAGTGGCTCTCTGCAGCAGTCTAGATTTTATACTTTTAATTTCATCTGTTATTTGTTTTGTTATATGGATAGCACTCTTTTTCTTGAGACTTTAATCTTTCAAACGGCATATAATTTATTAGGATTAGATCAGTATTCAAGAAATTATTCATAATAAAAAAAGTGAATGCTAAAGGTAATATATGTAAATAAAAAAAGGTTTAAATACATTTCTTCAACAACAATTAAAATAATTACATATTTATTGTTTCCAGTTGCTTAGGAAACCGGAAACAACTGGAACGTGATTTAATAATGAACTAAGAGTTAAATGTTGTATATACAGTATATTCTAACTTTATAACTATTCTTTTTATTTAAAGCTCATTAAAAATACTCCCGATTACACAAATGCACCCCCCCATCCTATTAGACTCCCAGTCATTTTTTAGATACACCGTTTAACGTTACAGTTTTTTATACAACTATTTCAAAAGTGTCCGATTGCTTATATAAGTCACAGACAGAGAAAGTACGATATTAACGCTGTAAACAGATCGATTAATGAAGATAATTAATGATTTACACACTTGACTTTACTCTTTCTGGAGGCAGAATCTTCCTCAGCATCGAATAACGACACATCATCATCCACATTGTCCTGGAAATAAAACGGAAAGCTGTGAGTTTAACAACCAGGTTTGATAAAGAATAATTAAACACAATTTAAACACAAAAGAACGCGAACGTGATTTAATTACGTACACGCAGATGTAGCTAAGCTAAACTAGCTTTACTCTGAGTTTATTAATACTTTACGTATGGTTGAACTCATAACGATGGAAATCAAATGTAATACATAAATGTATTTAATTAAAAAACAAAATACATTCTTTATCATAATAAGAGTAAGACGTTTTGCTCTCACCAGCTTCATGTTTACTAGAGCGGCTGCTGCTGCTAAAGCTACTGATGTTACACGTCACTTCCGGGCACGTAAGCGTTGTCTACGTCGCGCCTGATCAAAAAACAAATGGTTTGATCACACATTCCCCTTTAATTATGTAATATTTATGGCTCTAATGTTATAATGCTGTGCTTGTGCTATTGTGTACATGTTTGTGTAAACTTTTTCATAAATAAAAAATAAAAAGGTATACTTACAAAAAAGGATAATTAAAAATAAAAAGTTATTTACCCTCAATAATCAAAACATTAGGCACATTTAAAAAAAAAAAAAAAAAAGTGGGTTTTAGATGCAGTTACAACGTGACTAACAAACTGGAAAGTGATATTGACAATGAGAATACAAGAAAAAATATATTTATTGATTACCAATAATATAATATTTATATTACATATTTGTATTTTATTATCAGTCAAAAGTTAACACACCCTTAACTGAATTTGTTTCTCACTAGAGTGATATCAGGTTGAATGGGACAATTTTTATTAAATAATTTAGACTAGAGCAATGTTAAAATATGTATGCTGTTTGCTAATTAATTCAGGTAAACTGCGGTTCATAAATTTATGATCTTAGGTCCGTACAATGCAAGTGAATGGTGACCAGAACGTTCAGCTCCAAAAAGCATATAAAGGCAGCATAAAAGTAATCCAAATGACTCCAGTGGTTAAATCCATCTCTTCAGAAGCGATATGATAGGTCTGAGTGAGAAACAGATCACTATTGAAGTCCTCTTTTACTATAAATCTCCACCTTTACTTTCACATTCTAAAAGTGAAAGTGGAAATTTATAGTAAAAAAAAAAAAAGATTGAAATATTGATCTGTTTCTCACCCACTGGAGTCGTTTGGATTACTTTTATGCTGCCTTTATATTCTTTTTGGAGCTGGAAAGGTCTGGTCACCATTCACTTACACTGTATGGATCTTCAGAGCTGAGATATTCTTCCCTAAAAAGGGACAGTTCACCTAAAAATGAAAATTCTCTCATCATTCACTCACCCTCGTGCCATCGCAGATGTGTATGACTTTCTTTCATCAGCAGAACACAAATTAAGATTTTTAGAAGAATATCTCAGCTCTGTAGGTCCGTACAATGCAAGTGAATGGTGACCAGAACATTCCAGCTCCAAAAAGCATATAAAGGCAGCATAATAGTAATTCAAATGACTCCAGTGGTTAAATCCATCTCTTCAGAAGCGATATGATAGGTCTGGGTGAGAAACAGATCACTATTGAAGTCCTCTTTTACTATTAACGTTCACTTCTGGTTGCTCTCCAATGCACGTTCATGAGAGGACGAGATCATGCAGCCTCTCGCGTGACAACGTAAGTACATTAGTGCGTTCACACAAGAACTGACGGTTGTATCACACAGATTTTTCCAATCCACCCTTTGTAAAAATGATTTGCCCTTCAAATACTGGTAACCGTTTAAAAATAGTTTGGAGTGACTGGATAGTTTATCCTAAAAACTAAGAGACTCCAACCTTATCTGGTCCATTTCACCTGATGGCCCATCCATCCATCCATCGTCAACCGCTTATCCTGTGTACAGGGTCGCGGGGGGCTGGAGCCTATCCCAGCTAACATTGGGCGAAAGGCGGGGGACACCCTGGACAGGTCGCCAGTCCATCGCAGGGCACCTGATGGCCCACTTTACCTTTATCTTAATAACTTCGTGATCTAATATGCTCAAATGCCTGACGTTAGTTTTGTAGACAAATACTATAAAATGTGCCATCATATGCATTTCTTGGGAAAACTCATGTTTATATGATATTATAATTACTCACTATGTCATTACAAAAATGACACCTGCATGCAGTAAGAGTTTTATTTGTTACAGACGTGAATGCATTGATTCGGTTTTGAAATCCATTCTTAATATAAATGTTTAAAGAACAAGCATCAGTCATGTAAGGAACCTTCTCAGACATTACCTCATTACGTTACACTTTCTAACATTATATCTATACTGATGGAACCGGTTGTGGCACACTTTAACAAAACACAGGAAGAAAAACCCACATCTCTCCGTTGCAATTGCAGTTTTTATTTGCATAGACACATGATGTTTCTTTTGTTGATGATGTAAAGAGGAACAAATAGTAACAGCAGCATACAGACAGTAAAGACACTCATACCCATGAGCAACCCTAATGAACGGCACCATAATCTTCAGCTACGTCATCTGGGTTTGGTCTCTTGTGCAACACTATGCTTAGACACATAAAGGCAGCATCTGTTACTTTAAAGTATTTCTACAGAAGTGTTGCCCTGGTCAAGTGCAGGTTCTTAAAATATATCAATTATATCTTGATTATTAGATACAGAATAGCAAGTCAATAAAAAAGAGCGAAAGTTGCAAGTTAAAGTTGCGTTAACTTAAAGGTAATATTTATCTTTTTTTTTAACCTGTGAAATTGGGATATTATTATCGTACCAATTCTTGTAATTTTAGCGAACATCTTTCAAAATAGTGAGTATAATATTTTATCCAAAACATTGAGACATATGAGGACATGAAATGTACTGCATGGCAGGAATGACCTATATACAATATGACACCAGGGCTGGACTGGGAAGAGAAATCGGCCCGGGACTGGCCCAAAAGTTGTTGAGGGGGAGGGGGGGGGTCGCAATGCCGTTTTGTGGAACGCGGCGGCTCATTTTAGCTTATCGCGGCCCATTCGGTCCGTTTCGTGGCCAACCAACCGGCCCGTTC
Organism: Xyrauchen texanus; assembly: GCF_025860055.1. Lineage (NCBI taxonomy): Eukaryota > Metazoa > Chordata > Actinopteri > Cypriniformes > Catostomidae > Xyrauchen > Xyrauchen texanus. The sequence goes on along the minus strand of NC_068308.1, from coordinate 38,668,541 downwards.
TGTTCTTACGATCGCCAGTCCGCCCCTGTTTGGCCCCAAAGTGCGTTGGGGCACCGGGAAAATGCCCGGTATTACCAGTCCAGCCCTGTATGACACATCTTGGGGTTTATGGAGGAGAGGAAACAGGAGACGGGGTTGTCTGAGATAGCCCTCCTCCAGGCTCCACCAAAACCACAACGTTCTCCTTCTTGGGAAGCCAGAACGCTGGGTAGAGCGGCTCGAGAAACTCTGCCTGGAACTGGTGGATGAGGGCCATGCTATTCTCCACATCATAGAACGCCAGCTTGCCAGAAGGGTAGTCCACATACACGCCGATCCGTGACACTTTCTGGACGCCGAGCGGCGTCTCCACATCACTGTGCCATGCGGAGAAGCTCCGGCCGTTCCACTGCAGGCACCAGGAGAAGTTATTCCCCGAGATGCTGCTGTTGCTCTCAGAACCCTTGCGGTCGATGCTCTTGTACGTCAAGCCGACGTGCGTTCCTTCTCCTCGCATATCCACCTCGAAATAATGACGGCCTAGGTAGAAGCTTTCCACCGTCAGCACCTGTCGCAAGTGCTGGAAGCGCACAGGGACGTCAGGATAGCTGTGCTGCCATGGTGTCGTGTTTGTGACCTTCTTTTTCTCTTCTGTGAGACGAAGAAACTGATGCGCTGTATCTGCGTCAAAGCACAGTGGCGTGGCATCTATGAAAGAGAATAGACATTAGGTTTAAATAGGGATGTGTACGTAATCGACTAATTGAATACTTGTTCTGCACCAGCTAGTCAACTATTAAAAACACTACTCGAACATTGCAAATTGATTTTCCTTTGCGCATTTGCCTGCCATTATACTTCACTTTCCTTCTTTAATCTTGCAATAATATTGAGTTACATTGGCGCTGTGGCTGTGTGTCATCGAGATGTTGGATGAGAGAAGGATCTTTATTGACTTCTGTTAATTTTGAAGTCATGCAAACCAATAGAAGAGGATCTGCTTTTATGGTGGAAAGAAAATGCGAAGCGGTACAAGAAACTCTGAAGCTTATCAGACCAGTTTGGGTGTATGTGCGTTAAATCTTTAAATACAGACAGAACGCTTGCTACCACCCCTGGAGTTTGTTATTTTGAGTTGTGCTGAGTGACTCCAGCCAGGTCTCCTAAGCAACCAAATTGGCCCGGTTGCTAGGGAGGGTAGAGTCACATGGGGTAACCTCCTCGTGATCGCTATAATGTGGTTCGCTCTTGGTGGGGGCGCGTGGTGAGTTGTGTGTTGATGCCACGGTGGATGGCGTGAAGTCTCCACACGTGCTATATCTCTGCGGTAACGCGCTCAACAAATCACGTGATAAGATGCGCAGGTTGACTTTCCCAGACGCGGAGGCAACTGAGATTCATCCTCCGCCACCTGGATTGAGGCGAGTCACTACGCCACCATGAGGACTTAGAGCTAATTGAGAATTGGGCATTCCAAATTGGGAATTTGAAAAAAACGCATTTTAAAAAGCCAACTTTCACCACTAGATTTCTGGAAAAATAACATGTGAAATGATATAAATGTGATGTACACCTATATATGTCTATTACCCTATTTATTACTCTAACAGTATTGGTTTCTATGTAAGCTCCGGGTGAGTGCAATTGTTTTTGCTGTTATTTAATATTTTCCCTCATTTTTATTAATACATATTGGTCATTTGATTTTCTTCCAAAAAGAAAAGGTTAGTTTGTTGAAGTTATCTTACTTTGATTCCGTATTTGATATTGTTTGTGAATAAAACATAATATACATTTCACTAATGCATCATACTTGTTATTTTTTACTTACATTTTAATTTACAAGTAATTGATTAAATATTTTTTTGTGGGTTTGAGTTCTCAACTACAAAATTATTTGAAAATGCCCATCCCTAATTCAGTGATTTAATAGACACTTTTATCCATAGCAATTAGGAAACCAAAAAAACTATTTATCGTACAGGAGCCAGCAGTATTAGCAGTACCACAATACTACATTTCAAGTAAACCAGATCTAAATATAGAGCAGATGTCTAGAGTAGAAAAAAGAAAGCATCCCATGAAGCATCGCAAATGACGTAAATTAAATTTTTATATAGCATTAATTGCTATATAATCGCAATTAATCACATTTAATCGCATATACAAATATTTGCTGAGAAAGCCCCTCATATTTACATTTACATTTATGCATTTGGCAGATGCTTTTATCCAAAGCGACTTACAGTGCACTTATTACAGGGACAATCCCCCCCGGAGCAACCTGGAGTTAAGTGCCTTGCTCAAGGGCCCAACAGTGGCATCTTGGTGGTCAGTAACCCTGAGCATCAACCACCGAGCCACCACTGCCCCTCATATAACAAATATTCAGATAATTAAAATGCATTACATTCCTGTAGCAGAAGAGTTCATCATTGATAAGACGATATAAAAAGCAGCTTTAGAATACAATGTATTTGTTTACTACCATATTATTGATCATAAGTCAATCATTGACACAGTTTACAGTAATCCATTACACAAGTGAATTTATCAATCAGTTGGAGATTTATTATGAGGGCTTGTTTAAGGATCCGTCAATGTACACCTGCTTCAGACATGCTTGTGTAGCGTCTCGGGTGCGTTGCGTTATAAACATAAAATGTTTAGTTCACTGTGTCAAGTTAAATATAGTTTAATACTCAATCTTTAAACACATCTTGAGATCCCTTAGTTCAGATTTGTGCTCCATCAAGTGTTTTGAACGCAAGAATGTAACACATGTTTGTGTTGTTCTGCTGAAGTGTTTCTTCACTGTATAAACTGTGTGTTGCTCATACAGCTGAAGTTTCACTTACTGCCCCCTGGAGTAAACAGGTGGTACTACAAGCTTGCATTTCTCAGGAATCTTCCTTATTATGGTCCGTGGGCATTGAGATTAATTGCGTAAATTTTTTTAACGTGTTATTTTTAGTCAAATTAATCGCACTGAATTAACGCGTTAAATCGACAGCCCTAATTCTGATATACAAGTAGTTTTAGAGTGTCGAGAGAGTGACTCAATTGCTTCAACTCTGCAGTTGCTGCAGAGCTCTTTTGCTTGGGATCATGGTTTGACCCCCCTTTTTTTTTAAAGATTATGTTGGAATTACGCCGACTGATGGCTGTCACAGTGTTTACACTTTTGGGCCAATAAACGTTACAAATCTTATAGAGTTCTTTTTACATATTGGGATAGGAGACAGTATTTTAACAAATACAAATTACACACTTCGCCTTAATTTACACTCTGATGGACCTTGAATTACCTTTGTTGTACCATAGTTAAACAACATCAAATTAAGAGTATTTGGGAATGAGATGATGGAATTTGTTTGCTGTTGTGAATACTCACATTTAAGGAAGTCATCTCTGGTCTTCGGGTTAGGCATGTTCATGTTCTGTTTTGCAGCATTAATGGAATAAACCTTCGTCTTTATGCCCACATTATCTGTGCATTGGAACAAGATATTAGCAATAAGCAACATTGATAACACTTTACAATATAGGTGCATTAATATGCATGAATTCATGCTTAAATAATGCACAGATAATATTGAGTTAATGTGTGACTCATGATTAACTAAGCCATTAATTAATGATTGCTGCATCAGCAACTAATAAAGAGTCTGTCTGATTAATACATCTGTCTGATGTAATTAACACATGATTGCTCAGTAATTATGCAGTAATTAAGCATGTATTAATGCATATTAGTGTACCTGTATTGGGTGGAAGTACAAATACATGGCTTCGGCCTTTTGTGGTAATTAACACTAATTAACACTATTAGTTCATATTATAAGTTGATAGGGAATTAATCCATGATGACACATTTAATTAATGGCAATTCATTAATCAGACAGACTCTTTATTAGTGATGTGGCAATCATTATTGAATGGCTTAGCTAATCATGAGTCATACATTAACTCAATATTATCTGTGCATTAGTTAAGCATTAATTAATGCTTATTAATGCACCCGTATTGTAAAGTGTTACCGCAACATTACACAGTGCTTTAAACAACAATGTTGTGGTTTATTTTTCTGAAATGTGGTGGTTTGGTGGCAGATGTTTATTATTTGCGCTGGTGTGTGTACACATGCTGACCGTTTTTGCTGGTGCCTTTAAGTTTATTGGTATATGAGGTGAGCAGGTTATCGCACATCTCTTTTGTGGATTGCGTGATGATGCGGCTGAAGGACTGAAGTCGATCTATGAGGCCGATATAAACACCAGGTAAAGACACGTCAGTCGCTTCCTTTTTCCACTCTGAATACTCCTGAAAACAAAAAAAGAATTGCTTTATTTCATACTGTATCTATTTAACCTGTGAATGGCTTACCTATAGCTAACTCTGAATGCTAAACTTAGGATAGAGTATTAGTTGAGAGTATCGACAAAAACGACACTTCACCTGTCAGAGATATGTCGGAGATAATTCGAGGCCATGAATTGAAGTCATACCTGCAGGAAGTCAATGTCATTTTTGTTCTTGGTGATTTTCTCTATCTGTGTCTGTGTTTTCTTCAGGTCAGTACAGCGTTGTTCCAGATGAACTCGGATTCCTTCGGCCTGTTGCAGCGCCTGACGCTCTTCCACCTCCAAGATCTCGCTCACCTCCTTCTTCACCTGCTCCACGGCCCCCAGCAGAACATTGAACTGCTCATCGATCACGCCATGCACCTCTTTCACAGACGCCTGCAGGTCAAGACAGAGAGATTGTGCAATATATCGGACATTTCTGAGTGAAAGAAGGTAATTTAAGTCTCAGCATGTGGTGAGATCAGTTGTGTCAACACAGTAATCCTTGACCTTTGAGTTTCATCTGATAAAGTTTTAACAAGAGGAAAAGGGTTGTTCCTTTGCAAGGTGTAATTTCAGCTGAAAAAAAAAACAAGTTGACAAAATCTATCTTGTTGTACTTTTTTAAGTATTTGCTCCAGAGGATTTAGACCTTTAACAAATCAGTCATATCCTCAACATATATTTCCTCAAAAGTCAACATAATTTACTTAATTCACGCATGATCAGTCTGCGGATGATCAGAAGGCCAGGGAGGTGACTACAGGACAGGGACAGGGTCAGGAGGCCTGGGAGGCGGCCACAGGGCAAGGACAGGGTCAGGAGGCCTGGGAGGCGGCCACAGGGCAAGGACAGGTTCAGGAGGCCTGGGAGGCGGCTACAGGGCAGGGATAGGGTCAGGAGGCCTGGGAGGCGGCCACAGGGCAAGGACAGGGTCAGGAGGCCTGGGAGGCGGCCACAGGGCAAGGACAGGGTCAGGAGGCCTGGGAGGCGGCCACAGGGCAAGGACAGGGTCAGGAGGCCTGGGAGGCTACAGGGCAGGGACAGGGTCAGGAGGCCTGGGAGGCGGCCACAGGGCAAGGACAGGGTCAGGAGGCCTGGGAGGCGGCTACAGGGCAGGGATAGGGTCAGGAGGCCTGGGAGGCGGCCACAGGGCAAGGACAGGGTCAGGAGGCCTGGGAGGCGGCCACAGGGCAAGGACAGGGTCAGGAGGCCTGGGAGGCGGCTACAGGGCAAGGACAGGGTCAGGAGGCCTGGGAGGCAGCCACAGGGCAGGGATAGGGTCAGGAGGCCTGGGAGGCGGCCACAGGGCAGGGATAGGGTAAGGAGGCCTGGGAGGCGGCCACAGGGCAGGGATAGGGTCAGGAGGCCTGGGAGGCAGCCACAGGGCAAGGACAGGGTCAGGAGGCCTGGGAGGCGGCCACAGGGCAGGGATAGGGTCAGGAGGCCTGGGAGGTGGCCACAGGGCAGGGATAGGGTAAGGAGGCCTGGGAGGCGGCCACAGGGCAGGGATAGGGTCAGGAGGCCTGGGAGGAGCCAGTTGGCTCTGGGACGGTCGAGGCTAGAGGCGTTGGCTCTGGGACGGTCGAGGCTACAGGCGTTGGCTCTGGGACGGTCGAGGCTACAGGCGTTGGCTCTGGCTCATCAACCATGACAGGCGTTGGCTCTGGCTCGTTTACCGTTATTTAATCATTGTGGCATGTGTTCAACAGATCCAACCCATGTTAAATGTTCATGATTAATAGTTCAAATCTTATAAATGCTGCCGGTACTGTGATGTAATTTGTGTGCCACTGACGGTACGGTGTACCAACATAGAGACCACTTTTCACCATCCAATCAATTTGCTGTGGCTCAAAAAAGGTTACATTTGTTTCCCTCTTTTTATATACTGTTTCACTCAGAAATATGGCACATTATAGAAGTACAATAGGTAATTAATTCTGTGTGTTACCTCAATAGACACAGCGTTGACTTGTAGTTTGTTAATGGCGTTATCAGCTGCTGTGACCATCTTCACCATTTCTGTCTGTTTGTCCTGAAGCTCTCTCTGTAAACACACAGCATGTTTGTGATACATGATTACAGCAAAAAGCCAATTTCTTATTATTTTAAAATGTCACATTTATTGACACAGAAATACAGTTTCGAGAGTCTCATTAGTGGTGTTTGATAAGGACAAGCATCACTATTACTCATCCTTCACTTATACATATTATTCCACTCTAAAAGTTGGTGCACATGCACATTTTGCACATTTTGCACATTTTGCGCATTATGCTAAATAACTTGAAGCCAGCATCTCTGTGGACTAGTGGGCAATCGGAGAGGATCTCCATGGTATTGTCTTTCAGTATTTTTCTTTGCATTCCACAGGCAAGTTCAGACAAACCCAGATTTCCTCTATTGAGCACACGGCTCATGTTCCAGAAGCTTTTGTTACTTTTGTTCCGTGTGTTGGTTTACTAGAGGGACCATCCCAAACAGAAGAGCTTTGAGTTTGCTTTTAAGTCTCAAATCACAATGTGTGTTTCTCCACCCTGTGAACCTGATAATCTCAGGACACCTCGACTCTCCAGAGACATCTGAGTTTAACACGTCTTTCACTCTTAAAACCCCTCTCTGTTCGTTTGCCAAACAGGCGAATGTTTGTCCACCGATGAAAGAAAAAGAGTGCATTATCAGTTTGTGTCTCATAAACATGTCCTGATGAATATATGAAACTGATCTGATGTCATTTAATGCTCTATCCTGAGCACACCGGACAGAATACAAGCATTACTAGAATTTTGCTCACTTTATGTAGGAAAATAGATGAGAAATGACTCATTAAAAACAACTAGCTTGCATCTACAATGCACATAAATGAGATGTCTTTAGGTTAATGGAGCTATAGTGGTTCTGTGTAAGTCAGCTGAGAGGAAGTCCTTCTTTTAAATGTAATGAGATGTATTTGGCTTGTTTACGGACACTTCTGTCAACCAGAGCTGTCAGGCAATATTGTTTGTGGTATGCACGTTACGTAACTCCTTAAACATCCCTAAACATGCCTTAATCAGATCCACATCGACGTTCTGAAACTGAACACACCTCGCTAAACTCTACACGCATGAACAAGTGAGATCAAACAATCCACCCTTGTTTGTGTACGCAGTGTTGACACAGCTCTTTTCCATACTAAAGCGTACTGCGACCAGGGACTGCCTGGAAAGGACAAAAAAAAAAACACCCAACCTATTTGCCAAGTTTCCTGTTGTTGTACGATATAGCTTTGAGTAATAAAACAGACTGAAATAAGTCATTATTAAATCACATTCACACATATATATTTAAACCAGGTTTGATTTCAATGAAAAAAAGCTTCATATGGTTTCAGAAGACTGTTTTTAGTGTCCTTTTTGGAGCTTGATAGTCCCTGGTCACTGTATGTTTTCGTTGTATGGTTTAAAGCAGCGTGAACATTCTGCTAAACATCTCCTTTTGTTTCTTTCTTCTGCTGAACACAAACAAAGATTTTTAGAAGAATATATCAGCTCTGTAGGTCCACATAATGCAAGGGAATGGTGACCAAAACCTTGAAGCTCCAAAAAGCACAAAGGCAGCATAAAAGTAATCCAGTTGTAAAATCCATGTCTTCAGATGCGATCTAATCGATTTAGGGTGTGAACGGACCCCAATTTAACTCCTTTTTCACTGTACATCTTGCCATTGCGGTCACTAGGCACGATCATGATTTTAACAGGCTTCCCGCAGGTCCAAGTCTTAAAATGTTCAGTTTAATTTTCAAAATTGAAGGCCATTAAAAGTCTTAAATATCTTAAATGTTATAACAAAAGTCTTAATTATCATTTAAAGAGGTCTTAAATTTGCAGACAGAAAAACAGGAATCACAATATGGGCCTAATGTGATTATTAAACTGCACAATCTGTGATTTTATTAAATAAATCCATAGTCTATAATGCGCTGCACGCTTCAATATATAAATAAAAAAAAAAAATATTGACTGATTTATCATCTGGATTTATCAAACTACTGATGTTAAGATTTATAGTAAAAAGGAGTTATAGTTTGGTCAGTTCTCAACCAAAATTGTTTACGTGCTTCAGAAGACATCGATTAAACCACTGGAATCGGATGGATAACTTTTATGCTATCTTTGTGTGCTTTTTTGTGCTTCAAAGTTTTGGTCATTATTCACTTGCATTATGTGGATTCTTCTAAAGACCTTCATTTGTGTTCTGCAGAAGAGAGAAAGTCATACACATCTGGGATGGCTTAAGGGCGAGTAAATGATGAGAGAATTTTCAATTTTGGGCGAACTGTCCCTTTAAGAAGTCTTGATTTTCCAGTGTTATACAGTCACAGAGTTCTGTGCTAGTATTGCAAAACCTCACATCGGCTGCTTTGAAACACATCCTTATTAAAGCACTTTTATTTGCTTGGCATGCAAATAACTCTGCAGCAATATGGCAGAGAAGGTGACTTGTATATACCGCATAGTTAACCACACAGTGTTCAATAATCATTTAGAAAAGAGCAACCCTAAAGGGAATGTTTTAAACCTGTTGAACGCTTCTTCAGTGGTTACATAATCATAAACATATGTTTCCTCTAGGGTTAAGGTCACATTCTCTTTAAAACATACCCAACATTTGTGCTGCTTTACTAATGCATGTTTGTGGGTTGTTTGTTTGCTGGAATTTGTGGTCATGTGACGCTTAAGCACTGTACAATCTTGGGAGAAATATCAGAAATGTTTTTTCTTTCGTTCTTTTTTCTTTTTTTTATATTTTCTCCCCAATTTGTAACGCCCAATTCCCAATGCGCTCTTAAGTCCTCGTGGTGATGTAGTGACTCGCCTCAATCCGGGTGGCGGAGGACGAGTCTCGGTTGCCTCCACGTCTGAGACCGTCAATCCGCGCATCTCATCACGTGGCTTGTTTAGCGTGTTACCGTGGAAACATAGCGCATGTGGAGGCTTCACCCTATTCTCCGCGGCATCCACGCACAACTCACCACGCGCCCCACCGAGAGCGAGAACCACATTATAGCGACCACAAGGAGGTTACCCCATGTGACTCTACCCTCCCTAGCAACCGGGACAATTTGGTTGCTTAGGAGACCTGACTGGAGTCACACAGCATGCCCTGGGGATTCGAACTCGCGGCCCAGGGTGATAATCAGCGTCAATACTCGCTGAACTATCCAGGCCCTCGATGTTTTGTAATTGAACATAGACGTCATGAAGTGACGTAAAGAACAGAACGCAAATGACCACTAAAAATGGTTGATGGTCCTTCATTAGGCATCTCCATGTTATTTCATGATTAAACAATCCCAATGATGAGGCTTTGTTACAGTATAAGTGCACGTGTGACCTTTTCGTTTAAATCCGAATCAGAGACACAGCATGAGGACTGTTGCAAATACAAATGATCTATTCTTTAATGTGCATCGATGTGGCAAAAGAGGGAAGATAAAATGCTCTGTTCCTTATTTCATTGAAAAGATTCATGTGGCATAAGGAAGAGACATTTGTGTTTTTGAGTGCTGTATTGTAAGGTACAATGGAGCTAAAAGTTCAAAATGGAAGTCATTTGTTTCCCCATTTTAAAGTCGGCTTGCGGTTTCCGAGAGTTCCCGTACCCCAAGATCGGTCAATGACACGCGGCATCTACCATCAGGCATTTTTGCATCTGCTCAAGTGTGTTTGCATTCCCCTGTGGCGCGACTGTGGCGTGATTCGGATGTTGCATTGGTTCCTCTAACATTACATTTGTACTCCACTGATGGTTAGGATTAGGTTTGGGGTATGGCTTGGAGGGTTCAGTTTATAAAATACGCATTCCTCTTCACTGCCTTCCGGCCTAAAAAAACAACTTGCTTTATAACTTGCTTTTGGCGCCCCTCTGTGGACATTAGACCCAGAAAATGGAGCTCACATGTGGCCAAACACCCAACAGCACTTACTGCTTTGGCCACTGGGGGCAGAGTTTCGAATTTCAGTAAGAACGGAGCGATTTCAGCTTAAAGGGGCGGTCACGCTAAACTTTAAGCACGCACATTTTTTCGTACAATGCAACTGACCGGGACATGATGTCACGCGTGAGGTCTTCTGATGCAAGTAAATAATACATCCCAAATAACAAATATTATTATTTTAAAAAGTGAAAATATAGTATCCACTCACTTTCTTGCAACAATAAAACACGCAGCTTTAAAATATGTATTCTTTGTATTGAGACAAGAGGTCAGCGTGTGTCGCTTAGATCTTCTTTTGATCACATTTACATTTACATTTATATATTTGGCAGATGCTTTTATCCAAAGCGACTTACAGAGCACTTATTACAGGGACAATCCCCCCGGAGCAACCTGGAGTTAAGTGTCTTACTCAAGGACACAATGGTAGCCTTCAGACTGTTCTGAGTTAAAGTGCAACATCTTTTCTAATTGATCAAATCTTCCTGATTTTCTTGAATCTGACATTCAAAGCGGCCAAAAATAACATTGATTTACATTAGCCTTGTTTCCATCCACCTTTTGCGCTGTTTTGTTATCGACAAAGTGAAAATGCCGAAATTTGCCCCTTCTGCCCGTTTCCATTCAAACGGCCTTTTATGGATAAAAATGGCGTGCGTGATGACGTCATGCCTAAAATACCACCCTGTCGCATAGGTTTTGGTTTAGCGCAACAGAAATCTGCCCTGAAGCCGTTTCCATACAGAAATGTGTTTATCGCTAATTCGCCTCTCAGATGTCCCTAATGATTTTCCTCTGAAGTTTGGGTAAAATGGGGAGATTATTGAGACATCTTACTGTCATTTTAATTAACAAATAAAAGCAATCAGAAGAGGAGGAGTTGCACTTCTGATAGGACTGTACATTGTTCCTGATGTTGCGCCTATCGCAGGTTGGCACCGGTTCCGACCCGAAAGCGGATCGAAGTTTGAGATGCCATTTATTTGATAAATGTAAAACAGGAAGTAATGTCTCTCTCTTTGGCGTAGGCCCCGTCCGGCAGTCCGAGGGAGTTGTACCCGGAACCGTCATGTCCTGCCAGAGATAGGAGGCAGGGGCGAGAAGCCTACCCCCCTGCGGGACAGGGCTCAACTGGTGGTGGTAGGGTGGAGGAGGTTGCCGTGTTAGCACACCGAAACAGCAATGTGATAGATTGTGAGCGGACTTATAAAGCAATGGCTTACGTGCGATTGGCTAGGAGTTACCCAGCTAATGATGTGATGATGTACAGCTGCTGGTCTTCCCGCTAGAACTACGCTGCGCTTCCATTTCTGATCGTTTATAGTCACGTTTGCAGAGCGGCTCTATATGCCGAAAAGATCAATCCATAATCACGTACAATAAATTGGCTTTCAATACTGTCGTCATGGTAACACAGGCTAACGATTGGGGCAAGCTCTGTCATGTGACTCTACATTTTTGCGTTAATGCCAATTTTATTGACAAAATGTGTTTCCAAACCAGTTTTTCGCGACATTTGATGTACCGACATAGAGTTTATGTGCTTGAGTTAAACGGAAAAATATTTGTGACATTTTAGCGATTATGTGCGTTTCTATCAGCTTTATTTTGATGTGCTAAAACGTTTTTTTCACCAAAAATCCTTTGATGGAAACTTAATGACATAGCTATCTATCTGACCTTTTCTGTTGGGCCTTTAAAACATACATTTGAGTTCATATCTCCTTATTTTGATATACAAGCTCTATTTTTTTTAGATGCATCATTATTTCAAGATACCTCAGATATTTCGTATCTCTTATTTTGAAACCATGTGATTCATCACTTTGTCTGAAGTCTGAAGAAGACCTCCATGTACCCGTTGTCACATTTATAAAGCCCCAAGATGGCTAGTTTTAAACAAGAGTCACTACCCCATTGATACTAACTCAATATTTGAGATTTCATTATTTTGAAATGATCTCTCAAACTAATGACTTGTGTGCTGGATTATTCATTTGACATGGTAGAAACATGCTTCCATAGAATAGGGACAAAGTGCTGTGATGGTGTGTAGGTTGTTATAGACCCTACCTCTATTTTCCTGCGTGCTTCAGTGATGACAACTGTGTTGTGTCCACGATGGACCTCTAATATACACTCCTGACACACACACAACGCATCAGCGCAGCAGTACAGCTCCAGTGGACAGTGGTGAGTCTCACATGTGCGTCTCTCGATGTCTCGCAGCGGCTCCACCAGCTTGTGGCTCTGAAATTTGACGTTCTCCAGGTGCGGCCTCAGGTGAGCCTCACAGTACGACACCAGGCAGGTCAGGCACGACTTCTTGGCCTGACACGGGCGGTCAATGCAGGCATCACACACCACATCATCTGGTCCCAGCACGTCCTCCAAAACGTCCTGGTGCTCTTGAGGTTTCTGAGGGTCTTCAGACTCCTGGAGGTCTTCCTGAATCTTGCTCTCCTCTGTGGTCTGACTGTCTTTCTCTCCTTCTTCCTGTTTCTCCATGTCTTCTTTGGTCTTGATCAGAGAGACCCCATTCACTTGAGTCTTCTCCATCTGTGAAGGCTTCACATTGCAGCTGCAGTACTCTGAATTCATCTCCTTGAGTTTGTCTGAACACATGCTGCAGGTTGGCAGGTCTGCCATCAGAACTATATCACCCATGACTGCTCTCCTTCTGTGTGAGCTTCGACTTCAGTTCAAAGTTGAAGCCAAGCCCAAAGTTACTAGTTACAGAGTTTAGCCACACCCTCTGAAATTAAAACATTCCATCCCCTAATGATACAGCCTGAGGCAGTGGGCGGGGCCACACCCACACAGTGCTGTGGGCAGAGATACAGAGCATGAGGGCATTTGGTTGCAAAACTGTTAAGGTAGTTTGGTGGAGTTAATAATATGGTTGCATTGTTTAATATGGTTATTGGCCTAATTTTGCCACATCTATGCAGGATGAAGGCAGGGGCGGATTATAACTAGCAAGAGCCCCAGGGCCAGTTGTCTTTTAAAGTTGACGTCTACGCAATATTTTCTTTGATCTAAGTCTCTTTTAATACCTGTTCTGTTATGTACAGTCAGATTAATTCAAACACACAGCACTGATGTGGTACAGAAACAGTGGGGATTTCTTTAAGACTGCAAGGGAAGCTCAGCTTCCCCTATAATGTCGAAAAAATAATGGTCAAATATGTACTATTGTGTAAACAATTTATTTACTAAAAATGCGTTCATCTCGAAGACGAGTTCGTTCAGAATCAGCTACATTACATATAGCAGGTCGGCTGACTCGATTTACTTCTCATACATTCCCGTAGCGTCAGTGCATTTCCCTGTTGAAGCCGAGCGTCCATTGACTTCAATGGGGCTGCTCTGAACAGTTTTTTTCAGTGCTCCGAAAATAGACGGTCATTGGATAAATGCTGCGATTATGTCCCGCCCACGGACGCTCAGCGTCTCTGGGGGTGAATGAGGAGTGGGCTGGCCCGGACTCCGGGCTTCCGTGTGATGATTGGAGGATCTGTCGAAAGACTGCATCTCCTTTTGATTGACAGCGAATCTGTACTATAAGAAGTCACTGAAGCTATTTCGCGCTCAGTCCCATCGCGGATTTCTCAAGTGTAGTCGAAAGACAAACTGCTGCAACCTATTTCTTTATATTTGTTTGCCGAAATTGCTAGTCAATTTGCATAATACACTTCACACAATTATACACCACATTCCTTGTTTCAGTTTTACCAAGTTTAATATATTTTGTTTTAGAGCGTTCGTTCGTTCGTTCGTTCATTCATTCATTCATTCATACAGTAGGCTAGGCTAGCGTCGTACGGGTGAAACTGCGCATGATGGCAGACTGTGCTAATATTGTCGACCTGATTTTGGCGAAGCCATTTGAAAGTCTTCCTTACGAGGAAAAAATTAGAATTAAACAGCAGGGCAGATCAACACCTAAGATTGATTTAGTGCAAAAAATAGGGTAAATAAGTTTATAATGTAGGCCGAAAATGAGCTTCCCCTCTTTGAAAGACCAGCAGCCGCCACTGTACAGAAACCACTCAACCGAAACAGGTTCTCTGAACAGTCACTGTTCTTAAAGAGACAGTAACATTTTAAACTTTGTTACACATCATGTAAACTTTCAGACCAGGTTTTGTCAGACCAACATTATAGCTTGTCTTAACAAACCTTACACATATTTAATCAGTACTTTTGAACCACACAAAGTAAATATCAATATTTTTATTTTTAATTTGTATCTCCCAGTATGGAATACCCAATTCCCACTACTTTTAATAATTATTAGGTCCTCATGGTGGTGCGGTTACTCACCTCAATTCGGGGTGGTGGAGGACAAGTCTCAGTTGCCTCCACTTCTGAGACTGTCAATCCGCGCATCTGATCACGTGACTCGTTGTGCATGACACCGCGGAGACTCACAGCATGTGGAGGCTCATGCTACTCTCCCCATTGAGAGCGAGAACCGCTAATCACCACCACAAGGAGGTTACCCCATGTGACTCTACCATCCCTAGCAACCAGGCCAATTTGGTTGCCTAGGAGACCTGGCTGGAGTCACTCTGAACGCCCTGAATTCAAACTCACGACTCCAGGGGTGATAGTCAGCATTAAAACTCGCTGAGCGACCCAGGCTCCCGTAAACATCAATATTATCTTTTCCCAACCACTTAAGCAAAGTTATTTTTTGTAATGTAGGGCAAACAAGCAGTTATAGCAATGAAAAGTATAATGCAAGTTTTTGTTCGACAGCCCTTTTATACAAAGAATAAAGCTTATCCATATAAAGCCTAACATATGAAATAATATTTTATAAAAACCCTTTTTCTATAAAATAATGAAATTTTTAGCACATGTTGCTTGAATTCAATAAATACTAATGAAATATCAGTAACTTGAAATATCAGTTACAATATAAATATTATTGCTAATTTTACTTTATCCAAATCAGCAAAGATTTAACATAAAAATGATGGGTGCATCAAAATATGAAAGCAACTATTTTGGAAATTATATTACAAGGTCTTCTACTTCCAGAAGAGCATGGAAACTATCACCAGGAGACATCTCATACACATCGTAATGATGTAGAGGCTTTAGAAAGTCATGTATCAAATATGATACTTGTGGCGTTAGAAGGTTCAAGAGTAGCTCAAAAAGGGTCCTATAAGAGGTATGGGGGCCCTCATAGTCACAGGAACCTGTTGTGGGGGCCTTGTATAACCTTTGGTGCCCTCATATTTACGGCAAGCCCCTCGGCCCGGTCCGTAATTCACCTATGGGTGTAGGATGGTGTGGCTTGGAGGTTTAATTAATAGTGTAGCCAAAATAGGAAATTCAGTCATCATTTACTCACTCTTATGTTTTTACAAACACATATAAATTACTTTTCTTGCATGGAACACAGGCAGGTGTTATGCGACAGGACAGCGTATATTTTTGTGTGTGTGAACTAGCAATTTAAGACAATTTAAGACAATGAGTGTACTCAAAATCCAAGATGGCGGCGCGGTAGCACGCAGCGGCCACTCCGGATCCACAATGGTGCTATTTTTGTTAAAAAAGCCCGACTTTTGCAACACATGGACATCGGAGCAACCAGTGTTCGTGTCTACCATCGCCAGACACTACTCAAATATAAGACTCATGCAAAAACCAAGCTGCATGATGACCTGCAGGAGGCTGCTACGCGTGCTCGGCTTGCTGCGGAGACCAGGCCTCCAGCCCTCGGCGTCGCCTGATGCCGGTGGCCGGGGAGAGGACGTCGTAAGCGGTGTGCGAAAGCGGAAGCCGGAAAGAGGGCGGGGGTCCATGCTAGGCTAAAAACAAACCCTAGCCGGCCGGCTCTCCCGTCTATCCTGCTCTCAAATGTTTGCTCCCTGGACAATAAACTGGACTATATCCGACTCCAGCAGGCTACGCAGCGTGAGTTTAGAGACTGCTGCGTCTTTGTTTTCACGGAGACGTGGCTCAGCGACAGAGTTCCGGATGCCGCCATTCAGCTAGACGGGCTCGCCTCGTTTCGTGCCGACAGAAATACAGCTCTCTCGCGGTAAGACTCGCGGTGGTGGCTTGTGTGTTTACATCAACACGGAATGGTGCAAGAACTCTATGCTAGTCTCTAGTTACTGTTCATCGCTGTTGGAGCTTGTGACTGTTAGATGCAGACCTTTTTATCTACCACGGGAATTCACCACTGTTTGCATAACCGAGTTTACATTCCCCAGCGTAACGCTAAGGAAGCGCTCTGTGAACTGTATGGGGCTATGAGCGAACTGCAGAACGCTCACCCCGACGGACTGTTTATTGTCGCCGGAGATTTCAACCATGCAAATCTCAAGACAGTGCTCCCTAAATTCCATCAGTATGTGGACTTTGCAACGAGAGGGCGAACGCGCTTGATCTTGTTTACACAAACATCCCAGGCGCGTGCCGGGCGGAGCCCCGCCCCCACCTCGGCTACTCAGACCACATCTCTGTTATGTTAATTCCAGCATACAGACCG
>NC_068308.1:38599216-38646716 GCF_025860055.1 Xyrauchen texanus | reverse complement strand
GGTTGTACAATATAAAAATAATAAAGTCTTCTATTGAATGTGTAACAGCCATTTCACGAGTTTCACCTCTTCAGTTGATAAGTATAGTAGGCTCTGAATATCTCCCAATCATGATCACGCACAGGCGATGTCCCGAATCATGAGATTTATCTGCCGAAACACGACTGACGTAAAGTGTTCTTCCGCAAATTGTTTGCAATTTTAACTTTTAACCACAGATGTCCCTAGAGAGCACAAAGATGCATAGTGCAGCATTAAGTCATTATTAACTGAATGCTATTTACACATTTAAACTCAGCTTACAGCTTTATTTGGTTTATTTGGTCAGTAAAGTCAATGCATCAAATCTTACATTTCAAAAAGAACATCAATCTCTCTCTCTCTCTCTCTCTCTCTCACACACACACACACACACACACACATACACACCTCAGTATCATCATATGCACTTACAGTACATTATTTGTGTTCAGTGAAAGCTTGTCAAACGATTTTGGTTAAAATCCCTAAAACAATCAGAAACTTGACCTCCATCAGTGCATACAAATCTGTTTCTTCATCGATAACAAACACTTTCAACCAATCATAATAACAATAAAACATTTGCTACAACTGCACTTCTGTAAATGTGAGTATTATGTGATAATTAAGTAATTAATGCATGTTCATTATGGGTACTTGTACTCATTTTTCTACTATGAGTATTAATATTGTACTGGGTATTAGGCTTTTAGCTAATTCTAATAGGTCAACCTATGTACAACCATCATAAAAACATTTTCTGAAGATATATGAGTGCAGCTTGCACATGCAAAACTCAACCACAATGTCAGAGAGTTGCTATGCCATTGCTTTTATATTCTGATGGCTTTTAGCATGTTGCTAAGTGGTTGCCAGGATGTTCTGGGCGATTGCTTGCTGGCCCAAGTCACAATTGTCCACATGGTCTCTAGATATGATTTGAGTTCCACCTTCAATGTAAATCTATGGCATTTTTCACTTGTTTTATCATCCACCCAGTGAAAATAGATTAGGTATGTTTATCTTAATGGTGTTCATACAGTCGCATGTTGAAGTTCAGAGCTGATTGTGGTCAGAGGTCAGGTACAATGCCAGCTGCAGTGCAGCATTACCACTGATATGATGTCAGCACATACGTGGCAAAGATCTTACATTCAATAATGTCATAAGCAGGGTCAGGAAGTGATGTCATAAAGGTGTGATCAAACAACCGAATGAAAGGAAATGCTCCTTATTGGTTCACACAAAAGCATCCTTGACATTTTCAATGGCTTTTAGTTCATGTCTATGAGAGTTATAGCAATCTATATTCTACTATATGCATTTGAGCCCTCACAGATTTGCTTGTCCATTGACATTCAGTCTAATGTTCAGTTCAAGCACCACCCTTATTATTTCATTGAATATCTCGGCCTCTGAGTGGACTAGAAGCTCAATCTAGATGTCATTAGAAAGCTGAGATCCACCCCTTTGCGATGGTATAATCTCAATAGTCGAAAACATATTTGTTTTGCATGCTTATACTTCTGGATGGCGTGTTTTGTTCTGGACATCTAAGATATAACATTGGATTATTCAGCCAAGCAAGTTTACAGACAAGTAAGAAATGGCTCATCTGGCTAGTTGTGGCCTACAGCAGCAGTTATTGGATTATAAAAGAGATGTTTGTATTTGATGACAGGAATCATCTTTCAAACTGTGGTATTAGGGCAGCAAAATGTAACTGTACAGTCACATTCCTGAGAATGAGACCTTTTGTTTGATATATGACTTGTCCATTTAGGTGCTATGTGATTTATTTATATATAAATATTTATACTCAGTTACCTCTAGGGGGCGCTAATTTTCAACGCAAATGTTTTGAGGCCTTATTTTGTCATTTTAAGTAACATAAATGCAGAAGTGATCTCTATCTCTAAAAACTTCAGATTCTAAGCTTTCAAATGAGACCTCATATGCCAGACTCATGTATACAGAGACTTTATTGTTTTAAACTAAACGTGTATCGTGATATAGCGCCCACCTTTCTATCCATAAAGAGTTTAAAGTATTAAATGCATGATTAATATTCACTCATTTTGTTGTACTGTATTACAGGGGGGAAAAACTGTTTTGTTCAATCAGTGTTTATTATGATTGAATCCACGAGAATCAGCTAAATTGAAAGGCAGTACCAAGAGAATACTACTACAATAAAATAAAAAAATATACATTTTGTGGTAAAGTAAATATAGCAGAAATTATTAAGTTCTGATAAAGTTAGTTTAAACATGAATGTGAAAATATGAAGTAAATTCTACATTTGATCTCAATTGAAACACGTACAAATTTTAAATTAAAATATAAAAAAAGTAAATATTCTTTTTGATTGTTTGGTATCTTTACAATGCATCATTATGTATTACTACTAAATTATACAACCTTGTCATACCCTATATGTCACATTCAGTCGGGTGGTTGCATATGGCCTAGTCACATATGTTGAAATATTTCAATGCATCTGAAGCTCCGAAAATTCGGCATCCGCAGATGGACAGAACTCAACGCGGCCCCAGTACGACTCTTCAATAGAGATTAACGACTTCTCTCATTTGTTGTTTGTCGGATGCAGTGAAAATACGGCATAATACTGACTTCTGATAAGCGAAAGTAAGTAGCCAATCACGGTGCATGACTGTGACGAAAACATTAAGGCTATAGGCTATTTTAAAAAAGGTCAAGCCCTTCCTGTTTCAAGGACAAATGTCAAAATAAGAATGAAAGTATCATCTCTGCTAAACATGCTCTTCTGATCGCTTCTTAATTCTAAAATTGTATTCATGCACCCGTTAAGCATTTGGAAAAGCACAATGGCTTTCCCTTCTGTGTCCATGTTCTCATTTCTCCTCTTTATCTCTTCATCCAATCGTCTTCTCCCTGTGTCACTGCACTCCCACCAGTTCTGTGATGGGCGGAGCAAACACCATCAGCTCCTGATATTTGTGGAAGAACAGACTCAGGCGCGAGAGGTAACCGTCCTCCTGATAAGGCAACTGCTTGTCTTTTAAATACTGAGACACTATGGGCTTCACCTGAGAACATGAGGGACAGAGACAGATTTATTCTCATTATTACTGTTTTTGGCATATTTACCGTCATTTAACACTCTTATTTAGACTTGTTTGACTAAGGTCACTTCCTTAAGTGAATCCCTTTTTTACTCTGCATGTTTTATTTGTTAATTGTACTTGTTTACTCCATTTGAACAACCTTAATTGACCTTAAATGACTTGTTTTTGCACTTTTTCATCAACACTTTGGCAGCTAAGTTTTTGCCATGTCATAAAAAGCACATTTAATTAAAATGGAATTAAATTGAGCCCACATACTATAAACCGCAGTATAAGCACACATGGTTACCTTCAGGCACATGTTGTCAGACAGGTATGGGAAAAGGTGATGCTCTACGTGGCAGTTGATGAGGGAATGACCGAATGTCCAGTCCAGCAGAGGGTTTCGAGGAAGATTCAGAACGCCGTGAGTCATCTGATAGATTCGTTTGGGTCGACAGGTTGAAGAGAACATTGGCAGACCGATGTGCTGCACATGTAGACACACAAAAACTCATGAGTCACGGCAAAACAAGCATGATGACTTAAAGCTGTCATGTCATGAAAACAGGATCGTTTGTGCACTTTTGAACTTTCTATGTAGACAAACTCTAAACAGCGCAGAAATAAACTTCAGCTTCAACTTTACTGTACGTACTTTTATTACTTGCTTTATTAACTAAACTTTACTGTTCTTAACTTACTTAAATTTCTTTACTTTCATTACTTGATTTACATGATTTGTTTTTACCCAACTTACTTTCCTTTCTTTACGTCAATTACTTTTCTGTACTTTATTGTACTTCACTTTCTTTACTTTCATTACTTAACCTACATTTTTACTTAAGCAAGTACAGAAAGAAGAATAAGTTTAGTGAAGTGGTTTTTATTGTCTTTCAACCATATACAGTTAGTACAGTACACAGCGAAACGAGACAACGTTCCTCCAGGACCATGAGCTACATAAAACAAGATAGGACAAACACAGGACCACATGAGACTACACAGACTAAATAACATACCAATATAAAGTGCACGTGCAAACATGTGCAGAAAGTACGGGACAGTACAATAAATTACTAAAAATTTACAGGACAATAGACAGAGTGAGAGACAGTGAGAGACATTGAGAGACAGTGAGGGACAGTGAGGGACAGCGAGGGACAGCGAGGGACAGTGAGGGACCGTGAGAGTGAGGGACAGCGAGGGACAGCGAGGGACAGTAAGAGACAGTGAGAGTGAGAGACAGTGAGGGACAGTGAGGGACAGTGAGAGACAGTGAGAGTGAGAGACAGTGAGGGACAGTGAGGGACAGCGAGGGACAGCGAGGGACAGCGAGGGACGTTGAGAGACCGTGAAAGTGAGGGACAGCGAGGGACAGCGAGGGACAGTGAGAGACAGTGAGAGTGAGAGACAGTGAGGGACAGTGAGGGACAGTGAGAGACAGTGAGGGACAGTGAGGGACAATGAGAGACAGTGAGGGAAAATGAGGGACAGTGAGAGACAGTGAGGGACAGTGCAGCGCCGACCAGTACACAGTAGTGCAAAAGATGAGAGTTTCTAAAAATGCCAAATGAGATAGTGTTCTATGCACATAGCAGTTATTGAGGTAGCAACCAGGTATAAAGTGACAGTAATTAAAGTGCAACTCAGGACACATGTGTCAAACCAGTCTGAGTATTGAGGAGTCTGATGGCTTGGGGGAAGAAGCTGTTACACAGTCTGGCCGTGAGGGCCCGAATGCTTCGGTACCTCTTGCCAGACGGCAGGAGGGTGAAGAGTTTGTGTGAGGGGTGTGTGGGGTCGTCCACAATGCTGGTTGCTTTATGGATGCAGTGTTTTTGTAAATGTCTTTGATGGAGGGAAGAGAGACCCAATGATCTTCTCAGCTGTCCTCACTATCCTCTGCAGGGCTTTGCGGTCCGAAACGGTGCAAGTCCCAAACCAGGCAGTGATGCAGCTGCTCAGGATGCTCTCAATAGTCCCTCTATAGAATGAAGTGAGGATGGGGGTGGGAGATGTGCTTTCCTCTGCCTTCGAAGAAAGTAGAGACTTAGGCTTTCTTGATAATAGAGCTGGTGTTGAGGGACCAGGTGAGGTTCTCTGCCAGGTGAACACCAAGAAATTTGGTGCTCTTGACGATCTCCACAGAGGAGCCGTCGATGTTCAGCGGAGTGTGATCACTTTGTGCTCTTCTAAAGTCAACAACCATCTCTTTTGTTTTGTCCACATTCAGGGACAGGTTGTTGGCTCTACACCAGTTCGTCAGCCGCTGCACCTCCTCTCTGTATGCTGACTCGTCGTTCTTGCTGATGAGACCCACCACGGTCGTGTCATCGGCGAACTTGAGGATGTGACGATGCTGACTCACATTGCTGCACAGTCGTGAGTCAGCAGAGTGAACAGTAGTGGACTGAGCACACAGCCCTGTGGGGCCCCGGCATTCAGTGTGGTGGTGGTGGAGATGCTGTTCCTGATCCGGACTGACTGAGGTCTCCCAGTTAGGAAGTCCAGGATCCAGTTGCAGAGGGAGGTGTCCAGGCCCAGCAGGTTCAGCTTTCCAATCAGGTGCTGAGGAATGATTGTGTTAAATGCTGAGCTGAAGTCTATGAACAGCATTCGAACATATGAGTCCTTTTTATCTAGGTGGGTGAGGGCCAGATGGAGGATGGTGGCGATGGCATCGTCTGTTGAACGGTTTGGATGATACGCAAACTGCAGTTTTACTATAATTAACCTACTTTACAAACCCAACATACTTTACTTCCTTAACTTCTTTTATTTACTTTCATTACTAACTTTACTTTTCATCAACCAAGCATGCCTTCTTCACAACATGAATCACTAAAATAGGTGTCTGTGGACTCTGTAAACTGCAAAACGACTCCCCATTTTAGCCAACCACCACAAACTAGCCAGTCACAAACACTGGAAATGTAAAAAAATATATATATTCCTACAAAATGTGTGTAGAATTTGGTCAATCCTTACCAACCCTTAGCTAAGTGTGTGATCTACGAGAAACATTACAAATATGTTCAGTGACTTGAGAGACACAGTGACAACACAGGGATCCAAACTAAATAGTGACAACAAACACCGGACAATAGCACACAAATGCATTCAACAGATGTGAATCCAACACTGG
The DNA here is from genome assembly GCF_025860055.1 of Xyrauchen texanus. Taxonomy (NCBI): domain Eukaryota; kingdom Metazoa; phylum Chordata; class Actinopteri; order Cypriniformes; family Catostomidae; genus Xyrauchen; species Xyrauchen texanus. The sequence goes on along the minus strand of NC_068308.1, from coordinate 38,640,458 downwards.
AGTGTTTTCGCCAAAACAAAGAGCACACACATTATTCTGCAGTCTCCAAACTGATGGTCTTTAAAAGCTTTAAACCAGCAGAAATTCCTCTGAGGATCAGCACAACACAAAAGTACATTTTCTCTTTGGTCTGCCTGGGAAAACCATGCATGAATTGTTCTCTACATTTTCTACAAATGAACTGTGTGAACCTCTGTGTGCAGAAGAGAGAACAAAGCCGTATTGAGGGGTCTCAGGGGGAAGGATGGAGAGAGAGACAGATTGCTCTTATGAGCCAGAGAGAGTTGACAGAATAATGTACTTGAGTGTTACTGTAGTGTATGAGTGAGTTGCAGTACATGGGTTAGTTAACGTGATTGTGTTGGGTGGTGTTATTGTTTAAAAGCGTCATATAACACACTTATTATTATTGTATTTTTTTCCAATGGTGGTGTCTTGCATATTGAAAGTTTAAGTATCTATTACACCTATGGTTGGAAACCAAGAAACGGTTAAATTTTTTACAAGAACCGTATAAATGACTTACGGTTCCGTTAACATACAGCGCAACTCCTGTAGTCTGATTCCATGACAATTTAAATAATCGCGTTATCCTCTACTTTTGACGTCAAACCGCGAAGAGGCATGCGCTCAACTCGTGCACACATGAGCCGGTAAGAACAGTGGGTAAGGTGTTTACACGGCACATGAAATTGGTGTAATGGTCAAAAATGTACCCCTGTGATTGGGTTATTCATAAGCCATTTATGGCTGTAAAGGAGGCGAGAACCGGCTTTTCAATATAAATAATATTTTAATGAGAAACTTAAAAAGGCAAACTGACACATGACGGACATGTCGTAAACGATCTCTCCCGCACAATCCTCCGCAGTTGGTCTTCATCCCTCTCGGAGGCTTGATTAGCCTGATAAGGGACCGGGTGTGTATAATCACCAACCCTCCGCCCTGCCACATTCCTCCCTCGTTCTCTCTGGCAGGGGAGCCCCCGGCATGACGTACACCCCCTTTCCATGGGGAGGGGCGTGCCTTTTGCCCCGTCTGCCAGCAGGTCATCCCCGTCTACCTGGACGAGGGAGGGGACAAGTGGAGGGAAACATAAATAATTAAATATGGAGGGTACTTCCTGTAACATGGTAGTACCCCCCAAAAAAACACTGTAAAATTTAAATGAGAGGGAAAAGGCCAACGCGGAGCAACAGTGAGAGAGAGAGAGAGAGAGAGAGAGTTAAAAAAAACAAAAAAAAACCACTGACTCGCCAGTTCTCCGATACGCCGTAGCTTGTTCCTCGGCCTCTCCTCCACCATCTAACGGACGACAGCCGCGCCTCTCTGGGCGGATCGGAGGCAGAACTCCAGCCCCTGGTGGATGGAATGCCCCGCCACGTTCTCGGGGAACAGAAGGGGTCTCCCCCACCCCTGGCAGCGGTTCTCCCGCTCCAGGAGGTCGGCAGCGAGCCCCTCCCCGCTCGCGGTCGGCGGTCTCAGACCCCGCCACGTTTCAGTGGCTGGTAGTGGACTCCTCCGCCCCTGGCAGCGGCCCTGACCGCTCCAGGCGGTCGGTTAGGAGCCCCTTCTCCCTTCGCGTTCGGCATCCACTTCCAGGCGGCCGGGCTCCTCCGTCCCCTGGCACATGGCCGTGGCTGCTCCGTTGGGGTGGACGGTAGTGGCGAGAACTCTACTACGGCGTATCCCTCCTCCTCCCCAGATTTCGGCACCAGTGTAAAGCGATCAATGGAAAGGAGGAGGCGAGAACTGGCTTTTCAATATAAATAATATTTTAATGAGAAACTTAAAAGGCAAATCTCTCTCTCCCGCACAATCCTCCGCAGTCGGCCTTTATCCCTCTCGGATGCTTGATTAGCCTGATAAGGGACCGGGTCTGTATGATCACGACCCGGCCCCTTCCTCCGCCCTGCCACAATGGCCTTTTCACATATAAAGCAACGCGGTATATTACGCTTACATGACCGCATGCGTTGTCGGCTTATTAAGCATAGTCGGCGTTAGAACGTGGATGTAAATGTGCTCATTCAGCGCGTCCAGTGTTGAACGATTCCTGAACTAATGACTCTCATGAGCCAGTTCTTTTAAATCCACAGCATGAAACATTCAGTGTGACCTGTAATGTCCGAATCACTCTTATGGGCCTTTAGTGAGGAAGTACCTCAATCTCTTATTTTAAAAGAGCGAGAAACATGTTATGAGCCCTTTATCATTGTGTAAGATAGTGAAGGGTTAAAATTGGTTGTGTATTTGTATCCCACCTGAAATATGTTGACGTGTATGTACGGCAGGGAGAACATGGCTCTACACAGCAGCATGACCAGCAGAGCAGAGCCGCACGACAGCCCCGACACACACCTGAGCAGGTAATACTGAGAGAAAAAGCCCAGACACACACACAACACTGTGCGCACGATCTGGGATGGCGATTGACCCTTCATTTGACCTGTAACACAAGGCTAATGTAAATGCTGAGGTTTCCATGGAGTTGGCATAGAAGAGATAGGATTTGTTGCTTAGGATATATAGAATATGCGCTACAAATCCACATATACACATATACGTCCACGCAGCACTCACCCATGGCTACGACAGGAGTGATGACTGGGACTGCCAGAGGGGCGATGAACAGGTAGACGGATCGAGGCAGGAAGGGGATTTTCCAGGTGCTGGAGTCTCCTAGACCAATCACATTAGTGTAAGCATGATGCATCTTAACATGCGCTTGTACACCCGCCCTTGCAGAGAACGACCCGCACACCTGAGAACACATACACAGGTAGAGACACATGTCTGCATTTACAGTAAGTGCAGGTACAGTGGGGTGCAAAGTTCTGACACCACATTGGAAACTGGATTTTTTTTCCATTTCAACCTGAAAATAAACAGGATTTGCAGAACATAACCAGAAACATTAAAGAAGGTCCTTTCTCTTGTTATTTATTTAAAACTAAATAATTAAAAAAAAAATCAATTAGAAAAGAGCATTTTCACCAGTGGTCTTAAAATTTTGGACCTCACTTAAGACACTTTTCCACTGCACGTTACCGTTCGACTCGACTCGCCTCAACTCTACTCGCTTTACTTTTCCGATCTTAGTTTAGTGCCGCCTCAACGTGGGTGGGATTATAGGCTGATCGTCACAGTTGCGCCGCCTCTACTGCCGTGACATCATCTTAAATGCGACACAAACATTACTAACCATAAACAATAACACAACTGCTAGCTGTTAGCTGCTAGCTCATTGTGCTGAATAAAGCAGTTGTTGCATGGTGACTTTACACAAGTGTAACTGGGCTGGTTGTTTTAGAAGCTTTCTAGTAGCTGCTCAACTAAATAAAGTGAAGCTTTCAAGCAGAGTATAGAGTTAACGTAACAAAACGTACCATCCTCCATCGTGGATCAATGCCAGTCCAGGGCACTCTCCCTCCCATTGCTCGCCGGTTTGGATAGCGTCCATTTGGTCGAACCACTTCCACTTTTCCTTGATGGTTCTGTTGTCACTTTTAAGTTTTTTTTTACTTTTCCCTACACTGTTGGTAGGTCCGGTGGTAGCCGTGTGCGTCCAACAGCTGAGACACTTCCTGAAAGACCTTTTCGTTTCATGTCGTTTCGTTCGTCGCTAACGAGTGGACCGTCTGCACCTCGTTTATTGACCACGGCATGGTTTTGCGCACAGCCATTTCTTTTTTAACAATTAGAAAGTCACGTGAACAAATGATACTGTTATTGTTGTTACTAACTTTAAAACTAGCGGGTTGATGTCGCATATCAGAAATCCAGTGACGCTGATAGTGACGATTCTCTCTGACCAATCAGTGATCAGCAGGATTTTGACGTCACATTTAGTATCGGCTCAGCTCATTTGGAACCTCGACCAAGGTGATACTAAAAAAGCATCAGGTACCAGGTACCATCCACAGTGGAAAACCCCAAAAAAGCGAGCAGAGTCGAGTTGAGTCAAGTTGTACCATGCTGTGGAAAAGCTCCATTATTGTGTTTGTGTGTTTACAGCCTGTTACCATGGAACGTTTCAATCTCATTACAAGAGAGATCAAAATGGATAATTTAAATTCTTTAGAGGATGGAAACCCTGAGTTAACCTAAATCCACTTTATCCCAAAGTTAATTCAAGAAGAATTACTCTCAGCTAAATTCTTTCCCTTCTTTACATGTCACAGAGAATTAGCTGAACTGCATTTTTATCCCATCAATAATCATTTGAAATGGTAAATGGTCTGCACTTATATAGCGACTTTTTAAACTTAGCGGTATTCAAAGCGCTTTACACTGTGACTCATTCACCCATTCACACACACACTGACACACCAATGACAACAAAGCTGCCATGTAAGGTGCTAGCCTGCCATTGGGAGCAACTTGGGGTTCAGTGTCTTGCCCAAGGACACTTCGGCATCTGGAGTCACGTGGGCTGGGAATCAAACCACCAATCCTGCGATTAGTTGCCGACCCGCTCTTCCACCTGAGCCACAGCCGCCCCATAATGCATCAAATACAAGGCTCAAAGGCTCAAATTCGAATTTATGATCTTTCACTTTCTCTGTTCCACTGTGGTGGAATGAGCTTCCAACATCCACATGATCTGCTGATACCATCTCAACATTCGATGCCCTAGTACCTCAGTATTGATACTAAATCACACCTAGCTCTATTTGCATATTTATTTTTATTTTAATGATACATTTGATGGCAATACCATGGTTCCATTTCCCTACTATTGCCCTGCACACTCATGCAGAGAAATAAGAACTGAAACCATCTTCAGTTCTTACTTCGATAAAGAAAACAGCCCAGAATTTGGCCCAGGTCGGAGACTCGCTGAGCGCGCCGTGACTGGCCATGTGCGCCCCTTTAACAGTGATGACGGCATGTGCCACGCCCATAATGAGCAGACCCAACAGGAAATACAATGGCTGAGACGAACCCAACAACAGGAACCCTACAGAGAGAACAAGAAAGAGAGATAAAATTAGTGTGGCTTTGAATTTACTTTAGACAACTGAACAATATCCAAAACAAGATATGATGTCATGCTCTATGACTACATTTGCAAATAATAATACATTTCAAATGTGAAAATATACTATTTAATTTCCCTCAACACGGCAAACTGTGCACATTCAAAGTTAGATGTTTTGCATTGAGCTAACGGGTCCACATGAGACATTAAGATCCTCTATACAGTGCAACAGTCTGACTCGGAGTAGAAATCCCACAAAGTTTGATTTTTAACGACAGCCCTACTCGAGCTCTGAGGTTGTTCATCAATGGTACATACTTCTGTTGAAACCATTAAATCATGTTTAATAGAGGACGTTTTAGTAAAGAACTGCACTACCCATGAGTCCTGAAGAGAAACCCTCCACCAATCAGAGAACCGTGGCCAACAATGTGCGCCAAAAGAGCTCTGCAGTGACCGCCCACTCCTGAATGATGCAATCGAGATGTTCAACTAGCACTCTCAAACTACTTATATATGTGTATATATACTGTATATGAATATTTTGCATGAAAATAAATGTACTGTTTCTATCTTTATAACCAACTATATATTACAAACAACTTTTGGATTAGCGATTATGCTAATTTCTGATGCATGTCTGTGTAACGTGTTTGGGTGTTCTCGTTTCATGCTGAATGTTTTCAGGTCTTTTATTTTGAAATTGGTTCACCTCCTTGTCTAGTCATGTGATATCCTGTTTCCCTCATGTTCATGTGTCTTGTCTTTTCATTGGTTTGTTATTTAGTAGTCTTGTTATCTTGTTATTGGTTGTAATTGTCAAGTGTTTGCTTATGTCCTTGTATTTATACCGTCATGTTCTCTAGTCCTTGGTCAAGGTTTGTTGGTGTTATGTTGTTTTGTAACGTTATCATCGAGTCATGTTTATGTTCGGTTTTCTTTTACAGCAACCTTCTGATTACCAGTTCAGTGCTTTAGCCCACTACACCACCACAACAACTCACATGAAGGATGTTGAAATCCCTATGGGAAAAATGAATGGGAAAAATACTTCCGGAACCAAGATGGCTGAAAAAAGTAGGTGGGCTCTGTTGCGCTCTATTGGTCAAACGTATTTTCAGAGTTCATAATTCACCAAATGTAAACTTTGGTTTATGTAAATGTAAACCAAAGTTTAGAGTGACTGGAGTTTAGTGTGATGGAGTGGTGGTGGCGTAGTGGGCTAAAGCACAGAACTGGTAAGCAGAAGGTTGCTGGTTCGATCCCCACAGCCACCACCATTGTGTCCTTGAGCAAGTCACTTAACTCCAGGTTGCTCTGGGGGGATTGTCCCTGTAATAAGTGCACTGTAAGTCGCTTTGGATAAAAGCGTCTGCCAAATGGATAAATGTAAATAACTCCTTTTGACTCTATTTCCACCTGGTATTACGATGTGTCTCTGGTCATCCGATCACATGTGGTCAGGTGAGTCACATCTCTGTTTACACCTGGTCACTAAAATGCATCTCCTGTGAGCACTTGTGTTCAGATTTGGAGGGGAGGGTCTCTTTCATGATGACATATCAATCACCATGTCAGTGTGTTACTGCATGACAATAAAGCGCATCGAAGTCAGAAAAGATAAAGAGCGAAACAAACGACGTGTTGTTTCTCCCAGAAGTGGCTGATATTTAATCGGAGCACAAACGCAACATGTCAAGCAGAATTATCCGTTATTTTAAGGGATTACCTGTATTAAAGGAGCTTATTAATAATAGTATAATAAAATATGGAAATATGATATCCCTTTAAGGCTTTAAAACTAATGAATGACCCAAAAAAAAAAACAACACCACCTCTCTTTCTGGTCAACTTTAGTTTTGGTCAATTTTATATTTACACTGTTGTTTTTGGATCGCATATATTTTATATAAAATTATCTTTTTAATAAAAATACAAATATATATTTGTATATACTTTCAATGTATTTATATTGGTATATAACAGGAACATATTTCCATCCTAATTGCTTATTTTTTGTGGTATATTTTGACCATGCATGACATAAAAATAATAAAAATATCAATATCAGAAACTTTGTCAAAGTGTATATGATTGTGTGTGTTTGAGTGCAATGTACCTGCGGGCAAAGTGATGAACACTGCGGTCAGGATGGTGCAGTCTATACCCCTCCTCTCCCACCAGCTGCTCTCTCGCAAACTCTTCTGCACCAGTCGTGTAAGCTCCATCATCAGGGTTTCCTGCTCAGCGTCTACCTGCTTCTCAAACACCTGTGTTGGGTCAGCGTCCAAAATGGAGCCCCTGTGACCTTCACCATCCTGGGACATCTGGGACTCTCGCAGGCTTCCTGTGACTCTCCTCTTCTCTGGAATGTTCTGCATGCTAGTGCTAGTGCTCAGAGACACATGGCTGACTTACACTCTTTCTGTCCCGTCCGTGAATCAAGGTAGTGAGCGACTTTCCTGCTGACTGCACTAGACTCAGATCCCCTTCTCTCTCTCTCTCTCTCTCTCACTCTGTCTCTCTCTCACTCTGTCTCTCTCATTCCCACAATGCTGCTTTTGGCAGGAGTGCAGCAAGAGCCCAGGCATCGTCTCGAATCACAAGAACAACACACTAAAGCATGCACACACCCATTACAACCATCAAAGCATACTAACTGTTTAAAGTAAACTGAACGAATTCTTGTGTAAATCATGACTGATTTTGTGAACCATGTAATAAATGTATTTAATTTGGATTCGACAATTTACAGAAAGCTGTTTTACGGAATAAAAAGTACATTCAGAAATTTGGCAATTTGTGAAATCTGTTGTTTTAATGTTTTTTTTTATTACCATTTCTGTGTGTAAAATGGTAAATTAACAAAGTCATGCAACAATTTACATAAGAATGGTTTTAAAAATTATGCACAACCCCCTAGACCCGACACGACCGCTAGACCCGACATGACCCCCTAGACCCGACACGACCCCCAGACGCAACACATCCCCTAAACCCAACACCACCCCTAAACCCAACACACCCCCTAAACCCAACACACCCCCTAAACCCAACGCATCCCCCTAAACCCAACGCATCCCCCTAAACCCAACGCATCCCCCAAACCCAACGCATCCCCCTAAACCCAACGCAACCCCTAAACCCAACGCATCCCCCTAAACCCAACGCATCCCCTAAACCCAACGCATCCCCTAAACCCAACACATCCCCTAAACCCTACACATCCCCTAAACCCAACACATCCCCTAAACCCAACGCATCCCCCTAAACCCAACGCATCCCCTAAACCCAACGCATCCCCTAAACCCAACACAACCCCTAAACCCAACGCATCCCCTAAACCCAACACATCCCCTAAACCCAACGCATCCCCTAAACCCAACGCATCCCCCTAAACCCAACGCATCCCCTAAACCCAACGCATCCCCTAAACCCAACACAACTCTTAAACCCGACACAACCCCCTAAACCCGACACGACCCCCTAAACCCGACACGACCCCCAGACCCGACACGACCCCCTAAACCCGACACAACCCCATAAACCCGACACAACCCCCTAAACCCGACACATCCCCTAAACCCGACACTACCCCCTAAACCCAACACACCCCCTAAACCCAACACACCCCCTAAACCCAACACTACTCCCTAAACCCAACACACCCCCTAAAACCAACACAACCCCCTAAACCCAACACAACCCCTAAACCCAACACAACCCCTAAACCCAACACATCCCCTAAAACCAACACAACCCCTAAACCCAACACACCCCCTAAAACCAACACAACCCCCTAAACCCAACACAACCCCTAAACCCAACACATCCCCCTAAACCCAACACAACCCCTAAACCCAACACAACCCCTAAACCCAACACAAAACCCTATATATATAAAAAAAAAAAAAAATCATGCAACAATTTTATAAGAATAGATTAACCAAAGATTTACACATAAATGTGATAAATTGATGTACAACAGTATATTACTCTAGCTACTCTTTAAACTTGACAGTGCAGTACTGCAGATATTGTTGATCTTTGTAAGACAAAATATTGTTATGTACCTCATTTATAAGTTGCTGTGGATAAAAGTGTCTACAAAATGACTAAAAGGTGAAGTGTCTTTCCTGTTCCCACGGTGATGCTTTTGGCAGGAGTGTCCTGAGTGCAGCAAGAGCCCATGCATTGTCTCGAATCACAAGGTCAACACATGAAAACATGCGCGTGCGCACACACACACACACACACACACACACACACACACACACACACACACACACACACACACACACACACACACACACACACACACACACACACACACACACACACACAAAACACTTCTCATACAGCTACAAAATACATTTTACACTCTCTCGCTGCTCTCATGTGCTGACCCGCTAATGTATTCAGCAAACCCTGTTCACCCCTTCTCCCTCATTCTCTCTCTCTTGTTTATTCTACTTGGCAGAGGACAAAAGCAAGGATGCAGCAGAAGAATGGAGGTTCAAAGCTAAAGAAAAAAAGTGAGCGAGGGAGAATCTGAAAAGGCAGGAAGAACGTGGGCGATTCTATCCAGCACACTGACCACAGGCCACTTTAAAAGTAAATACAGGTCAGTTAACAATTTTAATAATGACTCGTTTATTAAATTAACATTTTAACACAGCTGTCCACAATTTGTCACTGAAAACATTGGCATTTGGTTAAGCTAAAAAAAAAAAAAAAAAAAACACTAAATGTGAAGACAATTTTATTATACATATAATAACATGTAATAATTTACATGTAACATGTAAACATTTGACTTTTCATAGATACTACAGTATTACTGTATTAAAATCATGGTTTCCATCAAAAAAACGGTTAGCCTAAAACAATCAATATTAATATAGAAAAAACATGTTTCCGCCAAAAACGATATAGTTACTACAGTCTACGATAAAGGTTGCACTTTATTTTAAGATTACATTTGTTAACATTAGTAAATGCATTAATTATCATTAACAACAAACTAAATATTTGTACAGTGTTTATTAATCTTTGTTAATGTTAATAAAAATAAAATGTTTCATTGTTAACTTTTAATTTAAACGCTAATTTAAACATATCCAACTTTTGATTTTAAGAACAACAATTGGAACTTAATCTAAAGTGTTACCACAATATGCCCATAGTAAAACCATGAAACCAACAAAATTACGATTTTTATAATCATGGTTTTCATTTTCCTGTATTATCACTATGAATATTCAGGGTTGGCATGGTAACAGAACACATGTAACTGAATTACGTATTTAAAATTCCAAAATATAAATAAATGTATTCCATTACAGTTACAATTTAAATAATTGGTATTTAGAATACAGTTACATTCAAAAAGTGTTTTGATGACATGTTATTGTCATTTGTTTCATTTGATATTTAAACATTTATCCATATAAATTAATTAATCCAAAGTGCATTTGAACAGCGGTGAAACACTTTTCTTACGATTCATAAGAACAGACAGAGAAGTACGATTGAAGTAAGTTTGGAGCAGAAGAAATAGAAATAAACCTTGTGTAAATGTTAGCTTTATGCTAAGCTAAAATGCTATTTCTAGCGTTTTTCTAGTAAGACCTTTGATATTAGGGCAAAAATCATATTGTTTATAATAATTTTTAGATTGTTTCCTGTAAAAATATCTAAAAATTCTTAAAACAAGATCAATGTATCTTGTTTTAGAAACAACACTGCGTAAGATATTTGGGATTTTCAGAGAATGTATTTTTAACATGTGTATTTTGTCTTACTATACTGGCAGATATTTATAGTCAAAACAAGTGAATCAATCTACTAGTGCTGAAGAAGTAATCCAAAGTATTTAGATTACATTACTGACCTTGAGTAGTCTAACGGAATATGATACAAATGTCATTTTAAAGCATGTATTGTGTAATCTGTATAAAGTAACCCTCACAACCCCGTTACTGTAGTAAAACCATGGTAAATGTATTGCAAGGGAACACAAAACCATTTCAGAAAAGAAGTTCCCATTGCGAACATGCGTCAATATGTGTAAGAATGTTTTTTTTACTACAAACATTTTACAGAGAACTTTTATTTGCTCGTGTTTCCACAATGAGGCCCAATCTGAGCAGAGAGGCAAGACAAAGGATTCAATTAAAGTAGCAAACATACATGGATTAAACACATACTGTACTGCATATGTGTAAGAACGGTTAGCCGCGGGTGGATGTGTGTGTGTGTGTGTGATGGATAGACAGATAAAGTAACAAGAGTTATATCAGCTTTCAACATATCAACATCTTAAACCTGCTACACACCCATAAATGAGCAGATAACAGAAGAACACAATACCAAGAACAAACATCTCACCCACAGAGAAAGACGCTTCGCTTCCAGTCAGTCAGTAACACAGAAACATACAGTATTTTACACACCCAAACCTCAGTGATCGAGTCAGTTTGTAGACTAAAAATGAGAAGTAGACACTATAAACAGACTATAATTGCCACGAGAAGAATCACAATTGTGTTTTGGCTGACTTCAATTCTGTACAAAGCTCTTATATATATATATATATATATATATATATATGTGTGTATATATATATATACACACACTCACCTAAAGGATTATTAGGAACACCATACTAATACTGTGTTTGACCCCCTTTCGCCTTCAGAACGGCCTTAATTCTACGTGGCATTGATTCAACAAGGTGCTGAAAGCATTCTTTAGAAATGTTGGCCCATATTGATTGGATAGCATCTTGCAGTTGATGGAGATTTGTGGGATGCACATCCAGGGCACGAAGCTCCCGTTCCACCACATCCCAAAGATGCTCTATTGGGTTGAGATCTGGTGACTGTGGGGGCCATTTTAGTACAGTGAACTCATTGTCATGTTCAAGAAACCAATTTGAAATGATTCGAGCTTTGTGACATGGTGCATTATCCTGCTGGAAGTAGCCATCAGAGGATGGGTACATGGTGGCCATAAAGGGATGGACATGGTCAGAAACAATGCTCAGGTAGGCCGTGGCATTTAAACGATGCCCAATTGGCACTAAGGGGCCTAAAGTGTGCCAAGAAAACATCCCCCACACCATTACACCACCACCACCAGCCTGCACAGTGGTAACAAGGCATGATGGATCCATGTTCTCATTCTGTTTACACCAAATTCTGACTCTACCATCTGAATATCTCAACAGAAATCGAGACTCATCAGACCAGGCAACATTTTTCCAGTCTTCAACTGTCCAATTTTGGTGAGCTCTTGCAAATTGTAGCCTCTTTTTCCTATTTGTAGTGGAGATGAGTGGTACCCGGTGGGGTCTTCTGCTGTTGTAGCCCATCCGCCTCAAGGTTGTGCGTGTTGTGGCTTCACAAATGCTTTGCTGCATACCTCGGTTGTAGCAGTGGTTATTTCAGGCAAAGTTGCTCTTCTATCAGCTTGAATCAGTCGGCCCATTCTCCTCTGACCTCTAGCATCAACAAGGCATTTTCAGCCCACAGGACTGCCGCATACTGGATGTTTTTCCTTTTCACACCATTCTTTGTAAACCCTAGAAATGGTTGTGCGTGAAAATCCCAGTAACTGAGCAGATTGTGAAATACTCAGACCGGCCCGTCTGGCACCAACAACCATGCCACGCTCAAAATTGCTTAAATCACCTTTCTTTCCCATTCTGACATTCAGTTTGGAGTTCAGGAGATTGTCTTGACCAGGACCACACCCCTAAATGCATTGAAGCAACTGCCATGTGATTGGTTGATTAGATAATTGCATTAATGAGAAATTGAACAGGTGTTCCTAATAATCCCTTAGGTGAGTGTATATATATATATATATATATATATATATATATATATATATATATATATATATATATATATATATATATATATGCACAATTATAAATGCACATTTCTAAATCTAAACACGACTGAAAACAATTCATGAATGATGAGTAAAAATGTGTTCATTATATAATTTTGACATACAGTACCAGTCAAATGTTTGGACATGCTTGGCTAAGTTTAAGCTTCTCATGATCTTAAAAGAGCTTTTGATCTAAAGGCTTATGCTCAAAGGAATATTCCGGATTCAATACACGTTAAGCTATACCTTGTTTATTAAAAACAAAGAGGCAAAAATGGCAATTACAGTAAGCTGTTTTTAGTGGAAGTGAATGGGGCCAGTCCATAAACATGACAATACACCATTTCGAAAGTATAGCCATAAGATGTAAACATTATACGTGTTAACGTGATTCTAGTGTGATAAAATTGCTTGCTATGCTAATCTATGTAAAGTCGTAGTGTTCAAATTTGTTGCTATGATGGCACGCAACCCTGATAAACCCGGTTAGTGATTTTATCGTGCTAAAATAATGTAGAACAGAGATTTTATCAAGCTAAAACCACGTATTTATTTTTTACATCTTGTGGTTATACTTTAGAGAGAGTTTATGGACAGGCCCCCATTCACTTCCATTGTAAGTGTCTCATGATGGACAAGTCAAAATACATTTTTGTGGTAATCAACATTATACCACAAATGCCGTCAATTGAGCTTAACTTGTACTGAAGCCGGAACATTCCTTTAAGTGCTTAACATAATCCTATTCTAGCTGGGTTTTCACGTGACAAGCTCTCATTTGTCAGTCTGAATTGTTGGAGTGGGATCAAAAATATTCACCCTAGTCCTAAATATACAGTATCAAATGTACAAGCCAGCAATTACAGACCGTTCACTCTAGAATGGCAATGTTGAAACTCAAGCAGAGAAATAGTGGGATAGATACCTCGAATCAGCATTAGAATATTTACCCGTGACTATCTGCATTTTGGCCTTATTTTTAAAGGAGAACCTCTTTGAAAGCAGGCAGAGAGGGATGAGAGGTAGAAGAGACGTAGTTTTCCTCCCAGCCACAGAAGGACGTAGTTGTCCTCTGGGTCATTTAACAGACGTTTCAATGGGTGAACTGTGATATACATTTACTCAAGCACACAATATGGCTCTAATCAAAAATGTAGTGAGCTGCCTACATAGGAAGCATTTTAAGGTATCATAGTGCTCCCTAGGCATAAAGGAAGGCTGCATAATTAAATCAATACACTCATTTTAATTCAATAGTGAAACGTATCTGTAAGAATAGTTGAATAATATTTATATTTATAACATAAATATTTTTATGATTATTAGAGGATTGTGTTGTAAGCTTAGCAACATGCTAGCATCAGACACTGCTTCAATCAATTGTTAGTCGAGTCTTCAAAAGAGGTCGACCGATAGTGGATTTTGCCGATACGATAACTAAGGTAAGGCCGGTAACCAATGAATCGGCTTTCTTTATCATGGTGGGCAAAGTCAAAGAGTCCAAAATGAATAAAATCCCAGATGCAGTTTTTTGTTTAAGCAAAAATCCCAATAATAACCAGAAATGATTTGGTACATAACGCAGGACTTTTAAGAATAAACAAGCTCAAAACACATCAGGGGACTCTTATTTTGAAATGACGAAAAAAATCTGTTGGCAACTATGAACATAGATTTTTGCCGATAACGATAGTGCCAAAAAGCTTGAATCAATGGACCCTTTTCACTCTTCTGCATTCACGAAGCCAAAGTCGCCATAGTTGGGTAAACGCAACTATGGCCGCTGCTGAGGTGTATTTGTTTTCACAGTCCTTAAAAGTGTTTGAGGGTTATCTGCATGAATACAAAGGCAATTGGATAAAAATAAATAATTTTTGAGAAGTTGTGCGTTAAATCCGCATGCACATATTTATGTATTATGTATTTACATTTATGCATTTGGCAGACGCTTTTATCCAAAGCGACTTACAGTGCCCTTATTACAGGGACAATCCCCCCGGAGAAACCTGGAGTTAAGTGCCTTGCTTACGGACACAATGGTGGTGGCTGTGGGGATTGAACCAGCGACCTTCTGATTACGAGTTATGTGCTTTAGCCCACTACGCCACCACAACACCTATCCCTGCAACGGGTCAGCCGCAGCCCAGAAGAACATCGCCAGCACTTCCGTTCCTTGGTGCCGAGCGAGGTCGGCCACCTGTTTGCCTTTGATCAGCAGCTCCACGATGCATGCTGGCGGTTGGTGGTGGCTAGGGAGAACAGCGCGCTGCCGACGTGATCAACTTGGTGGAGCTGGAGAGCAGTTCGTCTACCGGCTGCCAAAGTGGACAGCCGAGTGGGTCCAGTGCCACCGGCCGAAGCAGTCCAGCTGGCGGAAGACCATCTGGCGGCGTATCCGGGGGCACCTCACCCATCCACTAATTTTGGGAACTAATTGGCTGGCTTTTCAATTATTATTGAAGGGGTTGTGTGTTGATGGGTCCTGTAAGAAAGCGAGTTGGTGTGAGTTGGCAAAGCACTGGCTGGGGAGGCGTGTCCTGGGCCGTCTGCATCTGCTCCACATCAGGCTGACGCCAGGGAAGGAGAGGTATCATACCCTTAAGGAATTCCCGATAGAGGACTTCCCTTAAGAGCAGTCGTGAGACGAAACCCTGAAGCACACATTTGACCAAGTGATAGTGGCTGATGTTCAACGTCTTCAGCCGGGCATCGCACTCACATACACATATTTTACAATTATAAAAGATAAGTTGTATAAAGTGACAGGACACTCAGACAAATGAAATACAACCCAGTTGTTGGTACTAAAGAGCTGTCAGGAAATGTTATTCCAAGTGGTTCATTATAATCTGATGGCAGGTCACTTGGGACAGGGGGAAATACTAAGCCATGGCCCATTTCTATCGGACAGGCATTCACAGGGATGTTCACCTGTGGTTTGCAGCATGCTGTGAATGTCAGCTGGTGAATCTGCCGCCTGCTCCAAAAGCGCCATTGTCAGGACAAGTCAAATTTATTTATAAAAGCACATTTAAAAAAAACAGCAAAAGTTGAACCAAAGTGCTGTACAATTAGCTATAAATGTGCGAGTACACAAATATATAAAAATAATCAAACAATATGAAAAAAACTAAATAAACACCAATAAACAACATGTAACCTAGATCTTAAATAGTATCAAAAGATACAGAGTAAAAATAGGTTTTAAGAGAAGATTTCAAAAGGGTTAAGGTGGGGCGGACCTTACGTGTAAAGGGAGACTGTTCCAGAATTTGGGGGTGACAACAGAGAAGGCTTGTTCTCCCTTAGACTAAGCAACAACAGCGAAGAACTAAAACTAAAAGAACTAAACTAAAAGAAGTTGCTTACAAGACCCAAGCATACTAAGAGGCGAATAAGGTACAGAAGGGGCAGAGATATATTGAGGACCAAGACCAGACAGGGCCTTGTACACATCAATAAGAATTTTAAAATCAATTCTAGCCTTGACAGGACGCCAATGAAGGGGTAATGTGATCTCTATTTTTAGTCCCAGTTAAAAAAATGGGCTGCAGCATTTTGAACCATCTGCAGACTGAGGCAGACAAGCATACCAGCGTGAAGTAATAAGAGCATGGCTCACAAGAAAAAGCTTTAATTTAGCAATAGATCTCAACTGAAAGAAACTTCCCTTAGTAATAGCACTAATCTGTTTGTCAAACAGTAATGATTAGTCAAAAATGACCCCAAGATTTTTGGCATGCATGTGTACATTCGAGGAGAGCAGACCCAACTGGGCTTCAATGACAGATGAAGTCCTGGCAGAGCCTAAAATCAATCATTCAGTCCTCAAAACACAGGAAGAAAATCAACAGAGCAGCTGCTCTCAGGCTTAACTGGTAAATAACATTGTGAGTCATCTGCGTAACAGTGGTAAGAGACATTATATTTGTGAAAAATGGAGCGCAGGGAGTGAACAATAAATGGTCCCAGAATAGAACCCTGGGGCACACCGCAAGGTAGGGGGGCTTTTGTAGAGGAATAATGACCTATATTTACAGAGAAAGTTATAATGTTGTTAATAAAAAGAGACATTCTTGAGTTGGAATCGCTGTCTCCCACTTCCTCATTCCATTGAACTGTAACAACACTGAATGGGTATTTGCATACGCCTGCGATGTAAACACGCTGGACAGTGTTTGACCATTACAACGCATCTCACTCAGCGTTCACTGTCCTTTTCTACATATCGTGGCACCGTTTTGTGGTCCGTTCTGCATAAGGCGGCTGCTCATTTGTGCTTATCGCGGCCCATTCGGCATGTTTTGCGGCCAACAGACCGGCCCGCTCAGTTCTCCCGATGGACAGTCCGCCCCTGAAAATGCCCGGTATGCCAGATTAACAGTCCAGCCCTGGTCTCACTGATTCTTCAGCATCTTGCACACAGCCGCCATATTTTTTAGACATCGTTTCAAGTTTAAAAGAACTTGCATCTCGAGACACCTGCGTTCGGTTTCATTTGTTGCGCAGCGTCTAGCTTGTTTTTTCGCAGGTGTCACAAAACGCTTACATAAAATACAGCCTATTGGAACAAATTTAGTTGCTTGAGTAAATTATAAAGGGAGTTAGCAATTTCGGGTTTCTGGCTTAAAATCGGACCGTACCGGCAAGGTCGGGACGGGTCACACGGTCTCAGGTAGGGTCGAATTCAGGCTTCATTTTAAAACCAACTTAAAACTTCATTTTAAGTTTACTGTGATATATTAATCTGTAGGAAACTTTATTTAGAGTTATTTGGAGGTTAAAAATGGCCGTTTCAAGAAGGTTGTCACAGGAATTTTGAATCAAGTGGTATTTAGTGACAGAATTAAGTCTTGTAAAGCATTTTCATAACCCTTTGTTTGCACAAATCAGAAAACAATACTGCCTTAAAGTAAATTATGAATAATGCACTGTCATTTTATAATATCTGTGTATTATAAGCTTCTCATTTCAGACGTATATGGAAAGTATAGATGACCATTTGCACTGCAGTCATTTATTATCTCAATTTGCTTTAGTTTATATTGACAGAAATTATATTTGAATGAATAGTCCTATATGATTTAATAACATACACTCGCCTAAAGGATTATTAGGAACACCTGTTCAATTTCTCATTAATGCAATTATCTAATCAAGGGATGTGGTCCTGGTCAAGACAATCTCCTGAACTCCAAACTGAATGTCAGAATGGGAAAGAAAGGTGATTTAAGCAATTTTGAGCGTGGCATGGTTGTTGGTGCCAGACGGGCCGGTCTGAGTATTTCACAATCTGCTCAGTTACTGGGATTTTCACGCACAACCATTTCTAGTGTTTACAAAGAATGGTGTGAAAAGGAAAAACATCCAGTATGCGGCAGTCCTGTGGGCGTAAAATGCCTTGTTGATGCTAGAGGTCAGAGGAGAATGGGCCGACTGATTCAAGCTGATAGAAGAGCAACTTTGCCTGAAATAACCACTCGTTACAACCGAGGTATGCAGCAAAGCATTTGTGAAGCCACAACACGCACAACCTTGAGGCGGATGGGCTACAACAGCAGAAGACCCCACCGGGTACCACTCATCTCCACTACAAATAGGAAAAAGAGGCTACAATTTGCAAGAGCTCACCAAAATTGGACAGTTGAAGACTGGAAAAATGTTGCCCGGTCTGATGAGTCTCGATTTCTGTTGAGACATTCAGATAGTAGAGTCAGAATTTGGCGTAAACAGAATGAGAACATGGATCCATCATGCCTTGTTACCACTGTGCAGGCTGGTGGTGGTGGTGTAATGGTGTGGTTGATGTTTTCTTGGCACACTTTCGGCCCCTTAGTGCCAATTGGGCATCGTTTAAATGCCACGGCCTACCTGAGCATTGTTTCTGACCATGTCCATCCCTTTATGGCCACCATGTACCCATCCTCTGATGGCTACTTCCAGCAGGATAATGCACCATGTCACAAAGCTCGAATCATTTCAAATTGGTTTCTTGAACATGACAATGAGTTCACTGTACTAAAATGGCCCCCACAGTCAACAGATCTCAACCCAATAGAGCGTCTTTGGGATGTGGTGGAACGGGAGCTTCGTGCCCTGGATGTGCATCCCACAAATCTCCATCAACTGCAAGATGCTATCCAATCAATATGGGCCAACATTTCTAAAGAATGCTTTCAGCACCTTGTTGAATCAATGCCACGTAGAATTAAGGCAGTTCTGAAGGCGAAAGGGGGTCAAACACAGTATTAGTATGGTGTTCCTAATAATCCTTTAGGTGAGTGTATATATGATCTGAATAAATAATGAATGTATTTGGAGCCAGATTAATTTATGATTTTGACTCATGCTTTCCATTGCGTTTATGATCAATATTCCATGGCTTTTATTAGAAGCTTAAAGCATCAGACAGTTCTCTTATCAACATTATTTACAGCATATCAGAGCTTTTTACCAATACTCTGGCATTTTTATCTTCTACAATATTACAGATGTGGCAAATTCAATCTTGTGAAAATTGGTTGAAAAAGATTTCAGATGGTTGCAGACCCCATCTGTCATTTCACTTCCATGTTATTACGGAAGGCTCTTGACCTTTCCAATATGGCGGACACTTCGAGATCAGTCCATAGGAACAGCTGCTAATGAGGCATCTACATATGCATACCTATTGTTCAAGGAACACTATTTGTGTCTCGTGCTATATTGCTGTCTATGTTCCAAATCAGAATACATTGGGTGTATTAGGTTACATTTTAGTTTGAATGCTGCCTTAAGGCCAAAGTATACTTCGGTTTTCTGCATCATCATGCAAATTTACATCACTAGCACAGCACGTGTACTGTCTGCGTGCAGCCCAGTTTTTTCTAGAAACGTTGACAGTCCGCGTTTGTGCACATCATTGCCCATGCGCCTGGCACTGACTGTCCCAAAGAGTCGTATGTGCGCATAAAGAGTATACTTATAAAGGCTGAGCACTCTAACTTGCACAAGATACTGTATCTCCTAGCCTTTAGAAGGTAGCTTACTATGTAGGCAGTAGACAGCTAGGTAGCTCACTATGAGTGTGTGTGGCACCGTTTCAGAACATTCACAGCATAGTGTCCTGCATGCCATCAGCTTTATCCAGCACATGGCTGCGTCTGCTGCAGGCATCCATTAGTTTTTTACGTGGCCCGAGAGGGATGTGAATGCTAATGAAGTCCTGCTCTGAGCACAACAGCAATGACTCCAGGTCCATCTGCTCTCGGTTAAAAATGGAGAGATAGTCACTCAATCCTTGAGAGGCCAGGAACACTTCCAGAGGAGCCGCTGAAGGCTGTATCTCATCATCTTCCTCCTCCAGACCCAGGTCTCCTTCTTCCCAAGGCAAATCCTACAGGACACCAACAACATGAGAACCGTTATCATTTATTCATTTTCCAAAATCTAGATCAGTGTCGTATTGTAAACAGATTCAGATCATCAGATTCACACCGATTCAGATCAGCACATTTACACTAACAGATTCACACCGATTCAGATCAGCAATTTACACTAACAGATTCAGATCAGCACATTTACACTAACAGATTCACATCGATTCAGATCAGCACATTTACACTAACAGATTCAGATCAGCACATTTACACTAACAGATTCAGATCATCAGATTCAGATCAGCACATTTACATTAATAGATTCATATCATCAGATTCACACCGATTCAGATCAGCACATTTACACTAACAGATTCAGATCAGCACATTTACACTAACAGATTCACATCGATTCAGATCAGCACATTTACACTAACAGATTCAGATCAGCACATTTACACTAACAGATTCAGATCATCAGATTCAGATCAGCACATTTACACTAACAGATTCAGATCAGCACATTTACACTAACAGATTCACACCGATTCAGATCAGCACATTTACACTAACAGATTCAGATCAGCACATTTACACAAACAGATTCAGATCAACAGATTCACACTGATTCAGATCAGCACATTTACACTAACAGACTCAAATAAACAGATTCACACCGATTCAGATCAGCACATTTACACTAACAGATTCAGATCAACAGATTCACACTGATTCAGATCAGCACATTTACACTAACAGATTCAAATAAACAGATTCACACCGATTCAGATCAGCACATTTACACTAACAAATTCACACCGATTCAGATCAGCACATTTACACTAACCGATTCAGATCAGCACATTTACACTAACAGATTCAGATCAACAGATTCACACTGATTCAGATCAGCACATTTACACTAACAGATTCAGATCAACACATTTACACTAACAGATTCAGATCAGCACATTTACACTAACAGATTCAGATCAGCACATTTACACTAACAGATTCAGATCAACAGATTCACACTGATTCAGATCAGCACATTTACACTAACAGATTCAGATCAACACATTTACACTAACAGATTCAGATCAGCACATTTACACTAACAGATTCAGATCAGCACATTTACACTAACAGATTCAGATCAGCACATTTACACTAACAGATTCAGATCAACAGATTCAGATCAGCACATTTACACTAACAGATTCAGATCAGCACATTTACACTAACAGATTCAGATCATCAGATTCAGATCAGCACATTTACACTAACAGATTCAGATCATCAGATTCAGATCAGCACATTTACACTAACAGATTCAGATCAGCACATTTACACTAACAGATTCAGATCATCAGATTCAGATCAGCACATTTACACTAACAGATTCAGATCAGCACATTTACACTAACAGATTCAGATCATCAGATTCAGATCAGCACATTTACACTAACAGATTCAGATCAGCAGATTCAGATCAGCACATTTACACTAACAGATTCAGATCAGCACATTTACACTAACAGATTCAGATCATCAGATTCAGATCAGCACATTTACACTAACAGATTCAGATCAGCAGATTCAGATCAGCACATTTACACTAACAGATTCAGATCAGCACATTTACACTAACAGATTCAGATCATCAGATTCAGATCAGCACATTTACACTAACAGATTCAGATCAGCACATTTACACTAACAGATTCAGATCAACAGATTCACACTGATTCAGATCAGCACATTTACACTAACAGATTCAGATCAACACATTTACACTAACAGATTCAGATCAGCACATTTACACTAACAGATTCAGATCAGCACATTTACACTATCAGATTCAGATCAGCACATTTACACTATCAGATTCAGATCAGCACATTTACACTAACAGATTCAGATCATCAGATTCAGATCAGCACATTTACACTAACAGATTCAGATCAGCACATTTACACTAACAGATTCAGATCAACAGATTCACACTGATTCAGATCAGCACATTTACACTAACAAATTCAGATCGGCACATTTACTCTAAAAGACTCAGATCAACAGATTCCTATAATTTACACTAAATGGCCTAAAGTATGTGGACACCTCATCTAATTAATTGGTTTGGCTGTTTCTTATTACTTATTACTAACATGTGCATAAATTCAAGCATACCACCATGCAATCTTCTAAGACCAATATTTTGTACCTGTAAATTCCTCTCCTGTAGACTCAATGAGCTGCCAATGCTGACTTCGTCTAGACTGGGTGAACGTAGTGGCAATCTTCCTCGTAATCTGACGTTCTGGGCCCGTCCCACCGGCTCACTGCCCACCACACTGCCCTCATTCTGTCCCATTCGGGAAAGCCTATCAGTCATATAATTCCGACGGAATACCATAGTGCCAAGTCCTGGTCGGTTGAACAGAGAGTCCCGACCCGAGTCTGTACTTATTTCAGAGTATGCTGCATCATACAGACCCGGGTCACTAAGAGCCCGGGAAACAGTGTCTACATCATCGTTGTCTTCAGCCGTCCTGATGTCGTGTTTACCTGAGAACATGTTACGGATGTTGAGACGTGTACTGGACTGTTGGCGTGGGCTGACAAACGTACCCTGCTTCAAGAACATTATGTCATTGCCCAACTGAAGACCAGAGAGAGAATGGACACTCCTTCGCCCGTCTTCAGAAATCTTGAACGTCCCTTCACCCTGTTTCTTCTTCTCAAGGCGTCGTTGAATCTTGGTTCTACCTCTAGCCGTGGACTGAAGGGTTGCCTGTCAGTAGTTGCAAATGCAAAGATGCAGTATTATTTGTTGTACTACACACCAAACTAGTTAGGCCAACAAAGCCTATTAACATCGCCTCTTTAGAAGCCCCCAACCCAAATTGAACTTTAAATGTTTTTGTCCGAAGCAACATAGTCTATGCAAGTACGCAAACATGAATACTTTGCCAATATATTACAAGCAAGCCATCCCGATGTACATATTCAAGGGCAGTTCAGACCGAACATGTCTTTCCATCAAAATGCAGTGCAACAAATGGAATTCTTGAGACACGTTTTTAAAGGTTAATATTATTTTTTACTTGAAACAGGGTATAAAAGAACATCTGCTGCTGGATGAGATGCTTAAAAATGGTCAAAGATGCCCGTTTAACGTGTTTACATAGCAATACAATTTAAAAACAGCGCAGACTGACACAAAAACACATTTGGTGTGAACAGCCCCTTAATGAGCACTTTTGTGTAATGTTTCGTTAACTTTAGCTAACTTATTCTCTTCAAACTGTGGCTTCACCATGATCATGGTTGACCTGAAAGAGAAAACTAATCATATATAGCACCCCTTGTGGCAAATCGCGTAATTGCATTGCACCATGAACTGCATTTTGACACGTAGCAATGTGTGAAATTAAACTGGTATAGCTAGAAATGTTTGGGCTCATGGAAGACTATAGTACCCCTTATGGCAAATCATGTAATTGCATTGCACAATGAACTGCATTTTGACATGTAGAAATGTGTGAAATTAAGCGAGTATACCTAGAAATCATTGTGCTCATAGAAGACTACAGCACCCCTTGTGGCAAATTGTGTAATTGCATTGCACCGTGAATGGCATTTTGACACGAAACAATGCATGAAATTGAGCTAGCATAGTTAGAAACATTTGTGCTCATAAAACTGTACCATAAGGTCAATATGGAAATGAGGTTTTCTATTGAGTGTCATCTTTGCTTACATTATGCATCTTAGTATGTACCTGTGAGTAGGTCATATTGGAATTGAGGGTGTTGAACTGTGGGATCTTGCGACTCAGAGTGCTACTGAAACTGCTGTAACTCATCGTATCTGACATGTCCATCGCAGCAGACTCTCTCAGGAAATGCTTCTCCATGCGCTCGTGGTGTTTGCGCTGAAGTTTTTCACAGTTCTTAATGCGTCTCTCAGCGTTACGGAAGGCGCGGTCCTTTAGTTTGCTCACCAGTTTTGGGTTAATGGTGATTTGTTTGGCAGCGATAGAGTCCAGATACCGCACACAGTCCATATGACCCTTGGTGGCTGCCATGTCCAATGGTGTGTGGTAATCATTGTCCAAGCACCACACGTTGGCACCAAACGACACCAGAAATGATAGACAGTTGAGATGGCTGTTAGCCGCAGCCAGGTGAAGAGGGGTGTTTCCCCAAATGTCACATTTATCTGGATCTCCACTGGGGGCAGGATAACAGAGAAACAACAGTGAAATTATTGTTAGAATGTTTGATTCTCCTATGGACCGATATGTCAGTCCAACCAATAAATTGGCCAATATTTGACCATTTTGATATTATTGCCATTGGCTGCTTGGCTGGTAAACAGCATTAGCTCTCATGTCAGTTCCAAAAGCAAGCAACAGCTTAGTCAATGGTTAATGCATAGTTATTGTTTTCAAATATTTGCAGCCTTAGATGGTTTGCTGGTCTTAGATTAGTCAGGCTGATTTTTTCTTCTTCTGGTTTTAGAGTTGTTTTTGCACACTTCAACTGGTAAGGCTGGAAGACCAGCTGGCTGACCAACTAAACCAGCTAAACACCAGCTTGGCCAGGCTGGGGACCAGTTTAAACCAGTTAAGACCAGCAAACGAGCTACGGCTGGTTTAAGATGGGCTTTTTTTTCAGGAAGTATTGAATTCAGAATATATATATATATATATTTTTTATATTTTTTATTTTTTTTTTTGCAAATGAATTTGTCAGTCTGTCCAAAGTAGATTTATTATAAGGTCTTTTCTAATCACGCATCAATGTAAACATGCGTCAGACGAATGCTTTATGAGCATCTCACTTTGGCTGCGTTCTGTCATAAACACAGCGTTTATAGGTCGCGGTGTCAAGTTAAACATAGTTCGATATTTAGCTCGGAATTGCACCCCGTCCAGCTGTGTTTGAACGATGCCTATACAGCTGGAGTTTCGCTTACTGTCCCATGCTGAAAACAGGTGGTACTTCAAGCTTGAATTGCTCCGAAGGTAGGAATATTCCAAACCTACGGACAGGAGATATAATTAATTGTGTTAATTTTTGAAAATGTTACATTTCATATAATTAATCGCACTGAATGAACTTGTTGAACCGATGTCCACAATAAAGGTACATATGTGTGTGGATGCATGAGTGCACGTGTTCATGTCCTGGTGTGTGGTGAGGTGTTGATCTGAATACGTAACATGACACATTAGAGCTCCAATTACCAACTGTAACACACATGTGCACACACCCTTTATGAAGACTGCCTTTGTGACTCCATTAAAACTGTGCACCATGTAATGCATTGAAAGCCACTTGCACTATTTGAGACCGATCACCATAACAACATGCACAGAACATATCTGAATATAAGAACATGAACACACACTGAACGCAACTGATCACTTGTGCACTCTAAACAAAGCAGTCGGTGTTTTATACATAACTACAGTATAAAGCCATGTTTTAATGTGCATCTGCATTACATTGGGAACATACAGTCAAAGATTATGTGTGTTAATTACATGTGTAAATTAAGCTCACGTTCTTGTGCATGACTCATGTCACCAAAAAGGAATTACAAAAATAATCCCCGTTTTCACACAGTTTCCAGAAAAATCTCTAGGTCTGCCATTGGCTGGAAAATCAGGAAGTCCCGCCCCCAAATCCCACCACTGGTCTGGCCAATGTTGCTAGAGGGCGACTCAAATATACAGCTGCAGTACAAATGGTTTACTTACATATTCAAACTGCATACTCATAAGCTGGGATACGAGAAAGAATTGTAACCTCAAATATATTATACACACATCAGCTTTAAAGGTGCTCTAAGAGTTTTCAGCCATTTTGCTCATAACTCATATTCCAATTATGGCATCTACCGTGACTAAGGTCCATAAACCAGTATAACTCAGCTCTGTGTTCTCAATTGGTCCCGAATTCTCATGTCTGACCCCCAAGCAGAAACTATGTGAGGTTTAATGGAAATAAGATTGAAAAGGTACAGAGAGCATTCAAAATACTGTGGTGTGTAATTGTACTGACATTCAGAACACTTAATAAAATGCCATCAGCCGGAGAAACAGAGAGGAGGCGTGTAGGAGACAACACATCATGTCGACCTTTAACTGTGACATTAAAGCCTTAGTTAAAAAATTAAAATCCCCTCATGATTGACTCACCGTTAAGCCATCCCAGATGTGTTTGGTTTTCCTTCTTCAGCAGAACTGAAATGAAGATTTTTATAAGCACATTTCAGCTCTGTATGTTCATACAATTAAAGTGAATGGGTGCCATGACGCTGCTGGCTGTTTGACGGTCCAAAAGTCATATTTAGGCAGCATGAAAGTAATCCACATGACTTTAATCCATAAAAGACATGATCAATGAATGTCTTCTGAAGCCAAATAAAATTAAATATAATTAAAACTTTATTAACTTTTAAAAAACAATTCCTGCTAGCAGTCGCGTGATGTAAGCATGAAGTAATCGTGAAGCAAGCGTGAAGCAAGCGTGATGCAAGCGTGAAGCAAGCGTGAAGCGTGAAGCAAGCGTGAAGCAAGCGTGATGCAAGCGTGAAGCAAGCGTGATGCAAGCGTGATGCAAGCGTGATGCAAGCGTGATGCAAGCGTGATGCAAGCGTGATGCAAGCGTGATGCAAGCGTGATGCAAGCGTGAAGCAAGCGTCATGCAAGACGGACGCGCTGGCTTTGTTTACAACAGAGGAACAAACGTCACGCTAGCATTAGGTCATTTCAAACATTTTCTAAGCTCTGGCCTGAAGCAACGATTTATAGTTAAACTTTTTAATTCTCAATTTGTTTCTTACACCAGCCTATCGATTGACTTCAAAAGACATTAATTGATCAACTGGAGTCATGTGTGATTACTTTTATGCTGCCTAAATATGGCTTTTGGACTGTTAAATAGCCAGCAGACTGATGGCACCTGTTTACTTGCATTGTATGGACAAACAGAGCTGAAATGTGCTTATAAAAATCTTCACTTCGGTTCTGCTGAAGAAGGAAAGACATACACATCTGGGATGGCTTAAAGGGGAGTGAATCATGTGAGGATTGTCATTTTTGTGTGAACTAACCCTTTAAAATCTTTCTGTCGGTCTCGCAGTGGCTATTGCTTTAAGACTACACAGGAAGCAGTTTTCTCTCAAATTTCAGACATAAGCCAATGAGTTTAGTAGATGTACAAATAGTCCATTTAAATTGTATATAATTGTTTCAATATTCTAGCGAATAAAAGTGTAGACATTTATTTAAACTTTCAGAATCAGATATTGTTGTCTTGAGGTCAGTTGCTTATTTTTGTGAAGTAAATTCACATTTTGTTCATTTCATCATGAAGCTGTGGTGAAGTAAATATAGCAGAAAAAGTCAGGACTGGTAATCTGGCATACCGGGCATTTTCCCGACCAGGGGAGGACCGGCCATCGAGAAAACAGAGCAGGCCGGTGGGTCGGCTGTGAAATGTCCTGCGATAAGCTCAAATGAGCCACCTTGTTATGAAGAATGGACCACAAAATGGCACCGCGATATGCAAAAAAGGACAGCGAAAAAACACACTTTATTCATTATGAACAGAAAATGAAGCTAGCGTTATTACAACTGACTCCTGCTTGTTATAGTAGCAGATCTGGTCTCCTGTCTGGAAGGGACTGATGCAGAACACTAATTAGTGAACAGTGAGGGTGTTCACAGAGCAGAACATTTAGCTTCTATTATTAACCTTGTCTTGAGATAAGATGCAGGTTATTTAGATCTAATTACCTAACGACTTCATTATGCAATGCTACTGCTATCTCATGAACCCAGCTCCTTATAAATGTAGTTCAACCATAAAGGAAAATGTCATTATTTACTCATCACTCGTGTCTTTCCAAACCTGTATACTGATATTACTAACTAACACAGAAGCAGACATTTTTGAAGAATTTTCATGCAGCATCTGTCAAAAGTATCATATCATATAAAAGCCCTTGTTAAATTCTGAATGCAAGCTTCATCAGATAGAACGATTATCAGCGAATCCTTTTGATCCATGCCAGTGTAACGGTAGCCAGCTGGTTCGTGATTGCTTTGCAGTGTGTAAACCTCACTCCCCTGGCCACAACAGGCATATTATCGACTGACGCTAAAGGCGTTAGCCTCCTCGTTAGTGCGCCCGCCTCCCAAGCCAGAGATGCTGGTTCAAATCCCTTCGAAGCAGGACTAGTTACAGTGGTGCCGTGACCCGGATGGGAGTGAAGTTTAGGGGAGTGTGTGTGTAAATGCTGTGCAGTGTGTAAACCTCACGCCCCTGGCCTCAAGAGGTGTATTATCGACTAACGCTAAAGGCTGTAGCCTTGTTAGAGCGCCCACCTCCCATGCCAGAGACGCTGGTTCAAATCCCATTCGGAGCCAGTCGAGCAGGATCAGTTACAGTGGTGCAGTGACCCGGATGGGAATGAGGTTCAGGGGGGTGAGTGTAATGAGAGCTTGCTGTATGTAATTGCTTTGCAGAGTGTAAACCTCACTCCCCTGGCCTCGAGTCAAGAGGCGTATTATCGACTGTGGTTCGCTAGTGCGCCCGCCTCCCATGCCAGAGACGCTGGTTCAAATCCCATTCGGAGCAGGATTAGTTACAGTGGTGCCGTGACCCGGATGGGAATGAGGTTTAGGGGGGTGAGTGTAATGGGAGCTTGCTGGTATGTAATTGCTGTGCAGTGAATAAACCTCACTCCCCTGGCTCAAGAGGCATAATAGCAACTGATGCTAAAGGCTGTAGCCTTTAACCTCCTCATTAGCGTGCCGCCTCCCATGCTGGAGACGCCGGTTCGAATCCCACTCGGAGCGGGTCGAGCAGGACCGGTTACACCAAGTCCCAGGAAAAGTGTGCTCTGAGGTCAGTACAAATATTGCTAGATTTGATTTTCACAGACATTTAAATATATCTTATCCACAATTCATCTCCGTACGCCGGCAAGTCTGATGTGTGACCGAAAAGAACACACGCCTACCGGTACATCGCCATAAACATCTCTCAATCAGAAGCTACACATGTTTGTGTTGTCTTCTGGTCTGATTTGGTCACAATATTTCAAACATTTGTGATGAGCACTTCTGTATGAATGTAAGAGCTTCTTTGGACTCATGGAGAATGCACAGAAAGCAACCGAGGCATGTTAGTGTATGTGGGGATGGGGGCGTGGTTGAGAGGGTGTGGTGTGGCTCGTCAAGCTGGTTGCCATCATTTCTAACAGCTGTTTCTTGTTACAGTGATGGCAGAGAGAGACCTTAAAAAGCAGCCAAACACGCTAGAGAGGTCAAAGAGAGAGCGACATGAGAGTGCCATGTTTTCTGAGTGTTAAAGAAGTTTATGTCATTAAGAAGTTTACGTTTAATTAGAGTTTTGTTACTGACCTGAGTGAGAAAGAAAAGCACAGAGAAGAGAACGAACAGGGTGCTAAAGGCAGAAAAATAAAGCCTTACCTGAACCGTGTCACTGCTCCCCATCTCCTTTCCGTACCCTAACCTAATATGTTTATATTATGTTTATATAGTCTGGTGTGTGAGTATAATATGTGCTTCATATTCTTATGATGTGTTTTTCATTGCCTAACATTAGTATATACATAGGACTCTATAGTGACATTATATTGCTTATTATTTATTACAATGTGTTACAATTAAGACAAAAAATACTAGTAAGTTTTACTTAATTTTTATTTTGTACGTTTTTGCACACAAGTATATAATTATGGTATTAAATTAAGTAAAATCTACTTAATTTCATTACATAATATTGATTGAAATGAGTAAATTTAACTGAAACATTTCAGTTAAATACAGTAACTTTTAAATCTGATGTACATGATACTTAAATAAACTTTTAAAGGTACATTTCACATTTGGAACAAGTTAAATCGTGTGCCAGGAAATCTTATTGCATGCTATGTAATCTATAAGACAACATAACCTTGCATAACTGGTGACAGAAAAAATATACAGAGCTGTGCACGCAGATCTCAACACTTGGTGCACAAAACACGATGATGAAGACAATAAACAGACAATGTAAAACAGATGATGTAAATAAACTTGCAAACCATGCAAGCT
Source organism: Xyrauchen texanus (assembly GCF_025860055.1). NCBI lineage: Eukaryota > Metazoa > Chordata > Actinopteri > Cypriniformes > Catostomidae > Xyrauchen > Xyrauchen texanus. The sequence continues at coordinate 38,610,073 of NC_068308.1, read as the reverse complement.
CATAACATATTCAAGTGGGGTGCATGCTGGGAACACCAGCTTCGAAGAATTAAGTACAATTTACTTATTTATTTACCAGTCAAATTTACTCAAATAAGCAAATAAATACGTCAAGGTGTTCTACATTAGGATTTATACTTTATGAAGCATTGCGATGATAACAAACAATCATGAATTATATTTACTTTTAATCTAGAGCATTCAATTTACATGCATGAACTGAATACAAATGTAGAATTTACTTAATAATTTTAAGTTCACACTTAAACTCATTTATTGAATGTTGAAAGTCCTTAAAGGCGCTGGAAGCACTTTCCACAAACTGTCAAGTGTGAATTAGCCACGCCCTCTTTTTCCATACCCAATGAGCTTTATTGAGACCGACATCATGCAGAAACGGTTGTCAAAAACAACAGCTGCAAAATAGCGCCCTCAACTGACAACCGTTATGAGCGACATGCCATTAAAATTGCATTAAGTCTCAATAATTCGCTGCAACTACAATATGCAAATTGATTGACAGGTAGAAAGCGTGGCCCGTGGATGCATTTTGTTTATCTAGAGCCGTCACAGAGACCGGTGAGATATCACTCAACACTTATTTCATTAATATCTTTTAGGGAGTACTAAACATACTTGCTTACCTTTCCATGAAATATTTTAATTGCTTACAGCACCTTAAATTCTTTATATTAAGCTATATTTACTTCACCACAAAATAATTTTTTCCACTGTTCCTTTATACAGTTTTGGTGTTATGAGTTTAACATCGTCCTATGTGCATTTCTATTTTAATTGTATCAGAATTGATGGTGTTATAAATAAAATTGACACATGTACAGATAAAGGACACGTCTGAATAAATGTGCAAAAACCAGCAAGTGTTTCATCCACCGCTCTTCGCCTTCATCGCTGCTTGACTTTGGCGAAATAAAGCCGTGTAACTTGAAAGATATAACTTTATTGAAAGACAAATACAATTTTGGCTCTGGTAAGTAAACAGCAGTGTCACTTTTTCACGATTGATAAATATGAACACTGAAGGTGTGCGTCACAGGTCAACAGAGCATGAATCATATGGACTACTTTTATGATGCTGTTATGGTGTTTTTATTCAAAAATGTTACATTTGTGTTCCAATAAAAAATAAAAAAGTTCGGAATAACATGAGTGTGAGTAAATAATGACATCATTTTCATTTTGGGTTAAACCATTCATGCAAAAACACCAGCAGGACTGATCTGAACTCCACTGATACCCACAAATCCTCTGCCAGCAAAACTCATTATTTATTGTTTCTTTAATATGGGATTTTAACCAGTGGTGAGTCGATCCATAGGCAGGACCACAAAAAGCATTACTCAAGAGAAAGATGCATTATTCTCCTGGGTGACCTTTATTTTAATTAATGTAGGGCAGTAAATATGCAAATGAAATAATCCAGATATCCATCAGTTAATGGGTGGTTGGGGGACTGAATTATCATCCCTGGGTGATACAGGAGAACAAAGACATCCTGTTAATAAAACTGTACACGCCTAAACATCACAAACCACCCCTGTGAGGGTTCCATCACATAATGTAAACAACCTATAGCAAAAAGCAATGTATAGTTGCATTTTCTCACTCATTTAAAAAAAAATAAAAATAAATAGCATTCAAGATTGCATTATAAAGCACTTCCAGTTAACAAAAATAAAAGTTTTTAGCTTCTGAATTTTTTTTTTTTTAAATGCACATTTTCGTATGCATAGGCTACTATAATAACAGGCTTTGGTTAAACTCAATAACAACTTTAATGCAACACAACCTGCATGCGTGGATTTCTGTAGGCTCCAGCACAATGCATGAGCGTGCATGGGCGAAATAACAAATTTAAACATAAAATAAGCTTTTTAATCACTCACCCTCTTCCCACCACCAGTCTGAGCGCATCCAGGTTGCCGTGGTGCGCGGCCCAAAGCGTCGGCGTCATCCCATCTTCATCAGGTGCGTTCAGATCTTTGCGCGTGGCCTCTCTCAGCAGGTTCAGATAACCGTCCCGAGCCGCCCGGTGGTATTTATCGTTCATAGCGGCGGCTGAAGCCTTTATCCCGGCTCACGGATGCACATTTGACGTGCGTCGCATCGGCAAACCGTTAAAATACGGGTCTCACGTGCACTTCGAGCGTCTCCGCGCGAGGAACTGCAAGACGCTCTAGCGGTTGTTAGGGGAGGCTTCCTGGCATGACCACGCCCACTTTCTCTCAGAACACACCTGAGATAGGAGACAGATTCAGGGTGATGTAATTTAGTCGAGTTCACCGGGGCTAGTTGTCACACTTTATACTCTAGTAAATAATAACAAAAATATAAATAATAATGATTAAAACATATCTGTATTGAAAAGTATTATAGGCTATGTGATGGGTTGTTTTCATTAAAATTTTAATAAATATTCCAGGTTAACGCAAGTTACTCTCAATCGACAGTATTTATGGCATAATATTAATTACCAACAGTGTTGGGAAAGTTACAAAAAGAAAAGTAATCCACTACAAATGAATAACTACTCTAAAATTATAATCAGATTAATTTACTAATTAATTTAAAAAGTAACCACATTACTAATTAGTTTACTTTTAAGTTACTTTCTAAAACACTTGTTACATTTTTCTTTTGTTTATGCTGCTCAACAAATAAAATAATGTCTATTTTATTCTAAATAGATGTAAATATGAACATATGAAGTCACATTTTAATTGTATTATACATAAAATAATATATTTTTAGAAATATTTGTATCCCAAGTAATCTACTTAGACGTAATTCCTTTCAATGAATGTCAGTAACTGCAATCTGATTACAATAATTTAAAATGTAACGTGTTACACTACTTTTGTGCAGTAACCGTATCACAGTAACTAGTTACTTTGTAATCCAATTACACTTAACATACATTTTTATGTAAACATGTTTGTATTATTATTATTATTATTTCAATAATTTTTTGTGGTATTCAACATTATGCCAAAGATGTTGTTGATCGAGCTTAGTTTGTATTGAACCTAGAATATTTATAAGCAATTATAAATCAAACAAACCAAAACATTAAAAAACAGTAATGGAAATGCAAAGGTAATATACAAAATATCAAACCATATCCATCTCAAATCAACAGTTAATGAGTAAGTTAACATATTAAAACAAAATTACAACATATAAAACATGTGACAACCTGCACAAATACCTTTTGGTTAAAACTTAATTTTATGGTGGACTCTTGCTGTTGTGTGGTTTTATTGTGTTCACATGTTTATCCAGTAGCTATAGTTAAAATGTGATATTGGTTATTTAGTTTGAATGACAGAACACACACACACACACACACACACACGCACACGCACACTGACACACACACACACGCGCGCGCGCACACAGTCACACACACACACACACACGCGCGCGCGCGCACACAGTCACACGCACACTGACACACACACACACGCACACAGTCACACACACACGCACGCACGCACGCACACGCACACACACACACGCACACACACACACATACACACACACTCGGGCGCACACACACACACACAACACAAGCACGCACGCGCGCACACACACACACACAACACACATGGACGCACGCACGCACGCGCACACACACAACACACGCACGCACACACACACACACAAATAATAATAAATTCCAATTTAAGACCAGCATGCAAAACTTCTGCAAGAAAGTAGCTCTTGATACAACTTCCATAGTGACAACTGGCCCCGGTCTCCCCTATAATTAATACATTAACGTAACATCGATGCCATCATTATTCAGAGACAAAAAAACAAAAAAAAACATATTTTGTATAAGAAATCTAATGCCACATGAGAGGTGCCACCTTTTACCACCCTGTATGTCCATGCACTCTACACAAATGCCATGCATAAAGCTTTAAAATGTAGTTTTACCATGCGTAATTATAATTACTATATACATGTATATAGTAAGATGTAATTTGACCATGCATTACCCTGTCTATACATGTCATAAGACAACACACTTGACTTGTTTAAGTTTAGTGGTCTGTATTTAATTAACATGTAAATGTATATTTAAAAAGAGAAGTGAAAATGTAACGCAAACAAACTCTTCTCACTCTGAGCACAATGACACCAGTGTATGAGGCGTGCTATAAAACTGACCAAACAGAAACACTCCGCTGGGGTCTGAGGAGAGTGAGAGAGTATCAACACCTGGCCAGAACTTCTCAAATGAACACTTCTTCCGGACAACAGATTTGGAGCGTGATCAGAACCCTGCAGTGTCATGTGTGGGTGCTACAGATGGTTTGGGTCCTGCTATGCTCTGGGGTCCCAGTGGACTGATCTCTGGACTGCTGGACTGAATTTAGTGCTCTTTGGTGCTGCTCTGGTCACAGGAGATGCCTTCCATCCCTTGGAGCTCTTGGAGACTGAGGTGTTTGTGTTGGGCTGATGGGACTGAGTCTGTTGTGAATGTTGTGGTACCTACTTTGGGTGCAAAGGGCGCCACAGTTAAAGGTAACAGGCTAGCTACACTCAAAACAAATACTTTAGCCTGTTTCAAATATTTACACATTTCATTTTAATAATAATAATAATCAATTACAATTTAAATATTTAATGTTTAAAAAAATTATAATATATATATATATATATATATTTTTTTTTTACATTTTATTTGATTACAGATTACTCAATTCAATTCGATGGAATTACTGTTATTAAATTGAAATGCATGAATCTTAAAATGTTTTACATTTTTTATGTATGAATTCCAACAGTCATGGAAAACCTGGAAATATCAGGGAAATTAAAAAATGTGATTTCCAACCCTGTAAAAGTCATTGAAATTAATACAATCTGACATTTCTATTTTAATTATATACTCAAAAGAAATACTTTAGCCTGTTTCAAAGATTTGCATGTAATGTAATTTATATATAATGTATAAAATAATAAACATATAATATAATAAACATATATATATATATATATAATTTTACTCAATTCAATTCGATGAAATTTTGTTATTAAATTGAAATGCATAAATCTTTAAAAAAAATAAAAATAAATTTAATGTAAGAATTCCAACAGTCATGGAAAACCTGGAAATATCAGGGAAATTTAAAATTGTGATTTCCATACCTATAAAAGTCATTGAAATTAATAAAAACTGGCATTTCTATACACTATATACATTTTAGCTTATTTTTAAGATTTAATCATTTTTATTTTATAAAACAAATCCATTAAATTGAATTGTGTAATGTTTATCAAAATTATATATATATAAAACAATAAATACATATATAATATATTTTATTTGATTAAAGATTACTCAATTTCTGTTTTCTGTACTGTTTAACAAAATTAAATTGATTCAAATATAATTTTTTTAATGTGATATTTTATTAAAGATTACTAAACTCACTTCGATGGAATTTTGTTTTTAAATTGAAATGCATAAATCTTAAAATGTTTATTTTTTTTGTGGTAAACTCATGGAAATTAATAAAAACTGACCTTTGTATTTTGACTATTTATACAAAAAATATTTTAGCTTATTTTAAGATTTAAATTGAATTGTGTAATGTTCATCAAAATTAAATGAATGACATTTAAAACATTTAGTATTTTTTTTAAATTTTAAATAGATTTTTTTTATGAAAGATTTCTCAGTTAGTTTGGTGGAATTTTGTCATGACATTGAAATGCATAAATCTTACAGTTATTTGTTATTATGTGATTTTTGCAGTTATACTCAATAATATATTAAAATATTCCAGTGGCTAAAATTTGCTCTTTAAAATTCCTTATCCTCAAATGACTGTAAATGTATGGGTTAAAAGGTGGGAACCTGTCTAAATGTCTCTATGCTATACTTGTAGTACTTGACCTCTCACTACTAATTACTGACCTTTTATTTTGAGAAAGAAACGTCACTATCACTTACAGTATATTAAAGATACTCAACACAATACTGCCAAACATTCCTGCAAGGAAAAACAGGATCAGTGGTCCTGTTGTGTTTGTTCAAGATGGGTTACGTCATACTCATGAGGTCGTGTGGTCCGGCCTGTAAAGTCATATTCCCTTTCGCTGAAGCTCAGTTCATCACCCTGCAGGTGGGAAACACAACACACAACAAATATTACACCATTCAATCTAAATAGAGCCAAACCTGTCCTGTGACCTCAGCATAACCTTCCCACACAGAACAGATTACTTGAATTATTCTCTGTAATGAGTTGGTGTTTAGTTTCAGACCGGTGTGTTTCAGTCTACTGGGCTTTAATAATATTGTGTGTGTATTTTGTAAGTTGATCTGTTTCTCTTCTTACAGATGTATTTACTCTGGGCTCATTCCAAAGACTGCATTCATAATTACAAGATCTCACCAGGTGCACAAATCTGGACTTCTTAGCAAATAATCATTCATATTTTATTTATAAAGGATCAGATCATGGTGTTAAATATACTTTGATTTAAATGTACATATTTTATTATCAAAATTGCAGCTTAAATGTAAAATTTTCAACATGAAATTTTTTGCATTTTCTAGAACATTCCCCTTGCCAAGGAACCTGGTAGAAATACATGGTGCCATGATCTATGTTAACTATGGGTATCAGATATCAATGCCATGGTACTCACACATAACCATAGTGAAACTAGTGAAGCTTTATGGAAATTGGTTGCCTCGGACAACACTCAATTACAGTTTAGCCGTCATTACATAAAAATTAGGGCTGTCAATTGTTTACATTTTTTAATTGAATTAATGACATGATATGGTGATTAATTAATCAAATGTATCACAATGAATCACATGTGTAAAATTAGCTGAGAAAGGCCCTCAAATAACTCAACTCAATAATTCAATATATAATGAATAATTATATATTAATGTCGATTTAACGTGTTCAGTGCAATTAATTACATTCAAAATTATGTGTTAAAATAATTACAATTAAAATCTATCTATCTATCTATCTATCTATCTATCTATCTATCTATCTATCTATCTATCTATCTATCTATCTATCTATCTATCTCCTAACTACCTACCCATCTATCCATCTACCTATCTATCTATCTATCTATCTATCTATCTATCTATCTATCTATCTATCTATCTATCTATCTATCTATCTCCTAACTACCTACCCATCTATCTATCTATCAATCTATCTATCTGTCTGCCTATCTATCTATCTATCTATCTATCTATCTATCTATCTATCTATCTATCTATCTATCTATCTATCTATCTATCTATCTATCTATCTATCTATCTATCTATCTATCTATCTCCTAACTACCTACCCATCTATCTATCTATCAATCTATCTATCTATCTGTCTGTCTATCTATCTATCTATCAATCTATCTATCTGTCTGCCTATCTATCTATCTATCTATCTATCTATCTATCTATCTATCTATCTATCTATCTATCTGTCTGTCTGTCTATCTATCTATCTATCTATCTATCTATCTATCTATCTATCTATCTATCTATCTATCTATCTATCTATCTATCTATCTCCTAACTACCTACCCATCTATCTATCTATCAATCTATCTATCTATCTGTCTGTCTATCTATCTATCTATCAATCTATCTATCTGTCTGCCTATCTATCTATCTATCTATCTATCTATCTATCTATCTATCTATCTATCTATCTATCTATCTATCTCCTAACTACCTACCCATCTATCTATCTATCAATCTATCTATCTATCTGTCTGTCTATCTATCTATCTATCTATCTATCTATCTATCAATCTATCTATCTGTCTGCCTATCTATCTATCTATCTATCTATCTATCTATCTATCTATCTATCTATCTATCTATCTATCTATCTATCTATCTATCTATCTCCTAACTACCTACCCATCTATCTATCTATCAATCTATCTATCTGTCTGTCTATCTATCTATCTCCTAACTACCTACCCATCTATCTATCTATCAATCTATCTATCTATCTGTCTGTCTATCTATCTATCTCCTAACTACCTACCCATCTATCTATCTATCTATCTATCTATCTATCTATCTATCTATCTATCTATCTATCTATCTATCTCCTAACTACCTACCCATCTATCTATCTATCTATCTATCTATCTATCTATCTATCTATCTATCTATCTATCTATCTATCTATCCATCTATCTATCTCCTAACTACCTACCCATCTACCCATCTACCCATCTATCTATCTATCTATCTATCTATCTATCTATCTATCTATCTATCTATCTCCTAACTACCTACCCATCTATCTATCTATCTGTCTGCCTATCTATCTATCTATCTATCTATCTATCTATCTATCTATCTATCTATCTATCTATCTATCTATCTATCTCCTAACTACCTACCCATCTATCCATCTCCTAACTACCTACCCATCTATCTATCTATCTATCTATCTATCTATCTCCTAACTACCTACCCATCTATCTATCTATCTATCTATCTATCTATCTATCTATCTATCTATCTATCTATCTATCTATCTATCTATCTCCTAACTACCTACCCATCTATCTATCTATCTGTCTGCCTATCTATCTATCTATCTATCTATCTCCTAACTACCTACCCATCTATCCATCTCCTAACTACCTACCCATCTATCTATCTATCTATCTATCTATCTATCTATCTATCTATCTATCTATCTATCTCCTAACTACCTACCCATCTATCTATCTATCTATCTATCTATCTATCTATCTATCTATCTATCTATCTCCTAACTACCTACCCATCTATCCATCTCCTAACTACCTACCCATCTACCCATCTATCTATCTATCTATCTATCTATCTATCTATCTATCTATCTATCTATCTATCTATCTATCTCCTAACTACCTACCCATCTATCTATCTATCTATCTATCTATCTATCTATCTCCTAACTACCTACCCATCTATCGATCTATCTATCTATCTATCTATCTATCTCCTATCTATCTATCTATCTATCTATCTATCTCCTAACTACCTACCCATCTATCTATCTATCCATCCATCTATCTATCCTTCATCTATCTATCTATCTATCTCCTAACTACCTACCCATCCATCTATCTATCCTCTATCCATCCATCCGATACTTGGTATTCTCAAAGCCGTCATATTATTGTTAACTGATTTTGCTTTACAAATAAATGCATCTTATCTAAATGTTCACACTTTTGTACTGGAATTCTCTTAATATATACAGTATCTATAATGAACAAAATATATTATGAAAATATTTAACTCAATATATATAACCACAAACTTTATATATAAAATGATAGATTTCTCAACTCTCTTAATCTTTTCTAAATTCAACACACAGAATTCTCTTTATAAATGGATCTTGTTTTTAAGAATGTTTCGGCTTTTGCACTTTAATAGATGATGATGTTGGAATGATAGAAAACTATAAAAACTGTACGAGCAGCATTCACAAAAGATTTCAGACTTTGTGTTTCATTACAACTCAGAAAGTTTATATACAGAGTTAATTTACATCCGTTCACACACACGTCAAAATAACACAAAATGAATATAAACACAACGCTCTCACTGCTCACGGGGTTACGGCTCGACTCTCATTGGCTGACCCACGACAGGAAACTAAATGCACATTAGAGCAGCTTGACTAATTCAAGAATAGTTTAAATGGATATATTCACATCTGAGAAATCAAATAAAACACAAATGAAAACTTGGACTTTATTGAATGATATTTGCTGAAATTCGTTGATAATCTTTGTCATTAAACTCTCTCAATCTCAAAGAGTTTGACGTCAGTGTCGTACCACACAGGAGGATCCACGTTACTGAAACAACCAAAACAACTGATGTCACAGAAATATATAAAGCAACTTAAATCATGCTTAAACAGTATGAGATCACGAATACACACAAATCACATGTTAAATAAGCCCTAATAAAAGTACATTACACTTTGTTTCCTTGTGTATGTAAACATTTTTTATGCATGCTTCCTTTAAGTGCAACTTTCACATTGTCCTGCAGAGGGGGTCACAGAGCAAAACTAAGAGATGGCCCAAAGTTCAGCATGCTGATTTATTTATCTGTTGCATATAGAATAAAACTGATTCTGTATGGGATATTAAGCTCATATAGATCTTAAAGAAAATGTCTTTCACCGCAAGTAGATGACGCCCCACATGTATGTGCGGAACCACAGAGCCGTGCTCTCGTTGGCCTGGTACTTGCGGATGAGGATGGGATGGGGAACCGGCAGCAAACCCACCAGAGTCCCGTGCTGTAGAAACTTCAAGATCTCCAATTCATCTGTCAGACCTCTACAGGAACAGAAAGATCTCATTTCAAACCTTCACTCGAGCAAGTGTACACATACAGGTCACACTGAATATATTAAAAAAGAAAAATTAAAACTTATGGCCTAAAAATAAAACTAAATACAAGCATATTGTTCATTAGCTCCTTTTTTAAAAGCCTCTTATTCATTTACTGTTATAGCCTTGTCCCAAACCCAGACTTTGAAATCCATTATAAAAATACAAATGATGATCGTCTAAACAAAGAAAAATAAACAAATCATTTCAATATTTATTGAGTGAAAAAGAGATGTGGCATCATTTCCAGCACACTAAACAATTTTGCTCCAAATAAAGTGTTTTCAAAAGTTACATTGAAGAGCATAAATGAGATTAAATTAAGAGAAAACAAAGAAAAATCAAGGGAAATATATATTTTTATTGGATGCAATTTCCAAACAAGCTAGATTTGGCCAAATTATGGAAAAAAGTGTG